>NW_024070185.1:88012660-88286722 GCF_014754425.2 Oryx dammah
GAGCTTTAAGACACCTTTTTCACTCTCCTCTTTCACTTTCATCAAGAGGCTTTTTAGTTCCTCTTCACTTTCTGCCGTAAGGGTGGTGTCATCTACACATTTGAGGTTATTGATATTTCTCTGGGATATTTTGATTCCAGCTGTGCTTCTTCCAGCCCAGCATTTCTCATGATGTACTCTGCATATAAGTTAAATAAGCAGGGTGACAATATACAGCCTTGATGTACTCCTTTTCCTATTTGGAACCAGTCTGTTGTTCCATGTCCAGTTCTAACTGTTGCTTCCTGACCTGCATATAGGCTTCTCAAGAGGCAGGTCAGGTGGTCTGGTATTCCCATCTCTTTCAGAATTTTCCACAGTTTATTGTGATCCACACAGTCAAAGGCTTTAGCATAGTCAATAAAGCAGAAATAGATGTTTTCTCTGGAACTCTGGCTTTTTCCATGATCCATCCGTGGATGTTGGCAATTTGATCTCTGGTTCCTCTGCCTTTTCTAAAACCAGCTTGAACATCTGGAAGTTCACAGTTCATGTATTGCTGAAGCCTGGCTTGGAGAATTTTGAGCATTACTTTGCTAGTGTGTGAGATGAGTGCAGCTGTGTGGTAGTTTGAGCATTCTTTGGCATTGCCTTTCTTTGGGATTGGAATGAAAACTGACCTTTTCCAGTCCTGTGGCCACTGCTGAGTTTTCCAAATTTTCTGGCATATTGAGTGCAGCACTTTCACAGCATCATCTTTCAAGATTTGAAATAGTTCAACTGGAATTCTATCACCTCCACTAGCTTTGTTCATAGTGATGCTTTCTAAGGCCCACTAGACTTCACATGCCAGGATGTCTGGCTCTATGAGAGTGATCACACCATCGTGATTACCTTGGTCGTGAAGATCTATTTTGTACAGTTCTTCTGTGTATTCTTGCCACCTCTTCTTAATATCTTCTGCTTCTGTTAGGTCCATACCATTTCTGTCCTTTATCGAGCCCATCTTTGCATGAAATGTTCCCTTGGTATCTCAACTTAGCAACTGTCATAAAAGCCATAAGTCAGCTGGTGACAATTTCACATGCTATGGGGGCTTCTTTTCTATGTATAGGTAAAAACCAAGTTGAGGGAAGAAAAAAGGAAGATAGAATTCTCTTTCCAAAGGCAACAGCAACAAATATGTGTGAAAAGAAGCAAAACAGAAGCAGGGCTATGCAGGAAGAACTAAGACACCAGCAAGAGACAGAAAACAAACGAAAAAAAGGCCAAGCAGATGTCATCACTGGATTGAAGCTCAATAATGGAGCGGTGTCAGTTCTCATCAAACATATAAATTAAATGTGGATGTGCTGGTGAACCAGAAAGGGAGGCATTTAATCTTCATTTTTAACATGGACATTTGTTACTTCTGGTCCAGAGTCAGAGACACTCTTTCCTTTAATAATTAAAGCAGATGTACAATGCTTGGTTGATAGGCCACAAACAGGTTGTTTTAGTTAGCATAATGTTCAAGTTAACTCATGTAGAAGCCAGAATGTCTTCACCGTACCTCAGTATGTGACCGTTTCTTTTATCAGGGTGCATCAGTGCTCAGCGCCACTCACAGACAGTAGACCACCTGCCCTGTATTGTGACCCCAGCCCCCAATGCGGGGAGCCCTCGGTGTGTGTGCATTTTAATATTTTGTCAATAAGCAAAATTTCCTATGCAATCTCTTATTATTTGCCTTCCTATGATTTAAACTGATCTGCTTTTCTTTTTCTCTCTTTTTTTCCTTTTTACTAAAAGCTCACAGAAATGTACGGCTGATGGAGTCTCACACAGCGCCCCAGGGGCACCCTTGAGGCCCGTTTCATTTCCAACCCCTCTGCCTGGGCAATGGCCATTCTGATTTCAACCACTCAGATCCATTTCACCTGTTCAAGCACTGTGTCAAAGAAAACATACATCTTGGTCTCTCTGTGTCTGATTCTTTTCACCTCTTACTAACTGTTGAAATGCATCACTATTCTTATAGGTGACTGCACATCCTTGCTTTGTAAATATACCTCAAAGGATTATCCATTCTGCTACTGATGGCCCATGAGCCTCTCCCAGCTTGGGACTGTTAACAACAGCATTGCTATATACATCCCAGTTTGTGTTTTCTGGTGATGTATGATCTCTTGGGATAGACCTTGGCATCCCTGAGTCACAGGCCGTGCAAAGTTTCAGCTTTAGCAGAATCAGTCAAACCAGATAGGTGAAATGACTGCATCAATCCACACTCCCTGAGCAGTACTTGCTGCTCTTGAAGTTTTCCGTCTTAGTAACTTAGTCATCCTGATGGGTCTGGCTGGTGTCAAACCTTGAATTTGTGCATTTCGTTTTCTATCCTTTGGGCAGAGGTCCACGTGCAGTGTCATCACTGGCCCTCATACGACTCACCTCTTATTTTTTATTTCTCCCGTGTTCATGGCCCCTTTTAACTCCACACCCCTCCTCGATCACCAGGAATTCATTCTGTGGGTCTTATTGTGCATATATTTGTTTGCATGTGTTTTGGAACATGTGTGGGGTCTTCTCATGTGTGTATGTTCCATGACATAAATGATAATACTGCTTACCCATCTCATAATTCACTCTGTATTTCATTGTCTTCACTCAATGTGATGTTTTTAATAGCCATCCATGCTGCTTGTACTCAGGTCACTGCTGAAAACCTGTTGGAAACTGACCGCCTGGTTCTCAGAGGGTCAAGGCCGGAGTCCTGTATGTGATGCTGATTCCAAAGCAAGGTGACCTGCAGCAACATCCCCAGGCACCACAGCTTCATTCTCTTTCTGCTCTTCAGTCTTCCAAGATGTGCGAATCAAGGTATCCTGCCCTGGGGAGTGTGATTCGCCTATCTGAGCCTCTAATCCGAGGCCTCTAGCTGCTGCTTGACCCACCCTGGTGCTATCCACCACGGTGCCTCTCCACACTGTCCGCGCAGCCGTCCAAGCCCAGCTGGGCTCTTGCGGTTTGTGTCCAATGACTGTGGGGGTTAATGGCTCCAGTGGCCTGGGAGCCTCTGGGTCTCCTCTTCTGTAAGACGCCGGCTCATGTTTTTATCACATTCCCCGCGTCCTTTCTTGTCACTCGCAGGAGCTTCACAGACAACGTGGGAAGGAATCTCGTGTTGGATTCAACCACTGCAAATGCCTTCTCTATTAATCACTTGCTCACTAGTTCTGTCACAGAAATATTCACTTTTTATGCAAACCAGTCATGTGTGTGTGTGCTCAGATATGCCTGACTCTGCGACCCCATGGACTGTAGCCTGCCAGGCTCCTCTGTCCATGACATTTTCCAGACAGTGATACTGCAGTGGGTTACCATTTCCTTCTCCAGGGGATCTTCCCAAACCAGTCACTGAACCTGCGCCTCTTGCGTCTCCTGTATTGGCAGATGGATTCTTTACCACTGCACCATCAGGGAAGTCCAAACTCGTCATATGAGCTCTATTTATCATCTGTGTTTTGGGGGTTTGGGCTTCCCTGGTAGCTCAGACAGTAAAGAATCTGCCTGCAATGCAGGAAACCCAAGGGCTCTGCAGTGATCAAAGCTGCCACACCTGGGAACCCTTGCTGTCAACACCCTGGTCAACAGCCCCTGGTGAAGGAAGGAGCCTGTGGTCAGTGGAAGATGGATGACAGTGGGAAGTTCATCTCCGCAAGGGTGAAGGGGCTGGAGGGACAGCGAGGCCAGAGCTGGCGGAGAGAGGCATCAAGCTGGTCCAGGAGGGGCCATCATGCAGAAGGCGACAGGCTTTTTTGTGACATTGGCAGAATTCACACCACTGAGTGAAGATCTATGTTCAGATTTCCAGATGCTGAAAGAAAGGGAGAGTGTGCCATGATTCCTGAGAAGGCCACAGTCCCCTTTTCTGCTCATGTTTTCTGCCAGCTCTTTCCTCTTTAAGATCAATGGTCTATACACAGGTGCCCCCACATCTTTGTAAGGGCCTGCAGAAAGGAGAAGGAATGTGCCATTCTGGGAGGTCTCACTGGCTTTCCTAGGTCACCCCCAAAAGGTCTCAGACTCCCTAATCTCTCCCACCTGCAGTCTCAGGACATGGCTTTGCTGGACGTGAGGAGTGGACATAGCCAGGAGAGCAGCCCCGGGGAGGGAGCGAGCCCCCCTCCCTGCAAGGAGGATGAACAATCTTTCCACTTACTCCATTTATTTTGCCATTTCAGGTGGAAGGACTCACACCATCACTGTTGCTCGGAAGCTCGAGTTTAAATGGACTGAGCAAGTTGCATGAGATTACACCTGGCGGGAATTGCAGGGCATGGAGTGTGGATTCTATCATAAAGTTGGGGCAGGGAGCTGCTGCGGGCACTGAGGGGGAGGAGAGCACAGGAGTGAATGTTCATGGGAAAGAGCAAGCCCTTTGCAGTTACAGTTACTGCTGTCACTGTTGTTGGGTGAGGGAGCAAGAAGCAGAGGGCAGCCAGTGATGGAGGACCAGCCTGGTAGGTGGTGAGTCACTAACTCTCTGGAGGCTTCCCCATGGCAGCCGTCTCTCTGGGGTCTCAGTAGAGCGTGGTGTCTTGGGTTAGCCACAGTTAGCTTCCAGTCTCCAGAGAGCCACTATTGCTCCTGGTGGTATCCACGCAAGTGTCATATTGCCTGCCAGCCACAACATCCGCCTGCCTGGCCCCAAGAAGAGGCCCTCCAGTTCCGTGTCCTGCACCCCAGAGCCTGCCTAAGGTGGGCAGTACAGGAGAGCTGATAGTTCTGAATGGAAAGAGGTCGCTGTGAGGCTAGCTGGACCTTCTCCTCTCCTCCCCCACTGTTTCTGGGTCATCTGTGCTTGTTGGAAAACTCAGAGCATAGTAGCTAAAGCAGATGTCTCTGCTCAGTGCAGAGTGCATTCAGGAGGTTGAGTGCTGTTATGAGCTAACTTGCATCTCCCCAAAATCCATAATATTCAATTATCCTCAGTACTGCAGAACATGACTGTATTTGGAGATAGCATCTTCACAGAGGTGATTACGTTAAAATGATGAAGTTAGAGTTGTCCTAATCCAAAATGACTGGTATCCCTATAAGAAGAGATTGGGACACAGACGCCCAGAGGGAAGACCACCGAGGACACAGGGAGAAGGCGGCCGTCTACAAGCCAAGGAGAGAGGCCTCGGGAGAAACAACCCTGCCCACACCTTGATCTTGGACTTCCAGCCTCCAAAACTGTGAGGGATAAATGTCTGTTGTTTAAGCCACTCGGTGTGTGCCGCTTTGTTATGCAGCCCAAGCTGACTGGTACAGGTACCAAGAGGTTGAATGTGGAGACAGGAAGCCCTGTGAGTATGGAGTGACTTACGACCTGGGAATAGAGGGCCTATCTCCTCCCCTTACCTAGGTCCTGGGAAGCCCTGGCATGGACAAAGAGGCACTCTCATTTTTCCATTGACCAAGTCCTCAAATGACCTTTGCTCTCACTGAAGCAAGGAGGGCGGAAATAACCAAAGGGCAGTTCCTGAAATGCAGAAGAGAGAACTTTGCCACTGGAGTCTATTATAAAACGAGAGGGTGAACTGACCTCTCCTATAAATTTCCTTCCCCTGGCTCAAAGGTTTTTGAGTGGAGAGGGACACTGTTGAGTTCCTTGTTCACTGGTTTTCACCTTACTTGCCTTGGGTGGGTGAGGCTTCAAAATGCATCTATAACCACACAACCAATTGGGGTCTGTTTTGGAATAAGGTGGACATGCTGGGGCTGGGTTTCCCCCCTCATCTCAGGTTATTGGTCAGAGTCTCCCCGCCTGCACACAGGGAAGGAGGAAAAGCATTTCTAACCCACCGATTCTACAAATTGGGATGAACTACGACAGCAAACATGGTTTGTTTATGTATATATTTGTCTGTATAATCAGGTTTAAGAACATTCTCACAGTGTAAGTGCTCCAGAAATCCTGATGCAAGTGGCTGCAGAGCCAGGAACCTCACCACAGAGACTCTTGAAGGGAGCTCTGTCTGACACCCACCTGGAAGGGGAGCCACCTAAGCCTGCGGTTTCTCGGGTCTCTTTTGAAGCTGGGAGAGAGAGGAGGAAAGAGGAGTCTTGTCAGCTGAGATGTACAAAAACGCAGCCTGTAAAGATATTCGCTGCAATTAAAAATGTTGCCTCTCGGAACTTCCCTGGTGGTCCAGTGGCTAAGGATCCACACTCCCAATCCAGGGCATCCAAGTTCTATCCCTCGCCAGGGAACTAGATCTCACAAGCCACAACTAAGAGTTCACAAAAGATCCTGCCTGCTGCAACTAAGACCCAGCACAGTCAAATAAATAAATATATATTTTTTAATGTGGCCTCCCTTCTTCTGCAGTCTCAAAGCCTCACACACTTTTTGCCACAAAATCTGTTTCATGAACCCAGAAAATCCCCAGCCTGTCCCCCTTGTCCTGTCAACCTGGAACTTTATTTCAACCAAGTGGTTGTTAATTCTTCCAGGAAAACCAACTCAATGAGCACCAGCATTATGCTGGCCTGACAAAGGATGTCTGGTGAATCTGTCTTGGAGAAAACGTCACGGAGCAAAGTCTGCCCACAGAGGGAAAGAAAAACATGCAGGGCCCCGTCTGGGGTGCACCCGCTGTCCTTCAGTGAATCCTGTGATATGCCATCACCTCCAGGGCCCTCCAGTACAGAAATGCTCCTGGATGACTTCCTTCACTTCAGAGAGATTCTCCCGTCCGACTCACAGCAGACAGTTGTCATTCACGTTGAGAAGTAATCACACCCTGGGAATGGCCTCAGACCCACTCTCTGAGGTCCTGATTGAAGGTGAGCAGCTGTCCTTGCCAGTTGCACTAACTCTACCCACCTCTCTCACCTCTGAGCCTAAACCCTGCCTGAGATCCCCACGCTCTGTCACAGACCATTTAATGACACAATTAATGTCTGCCAGCCTAGATGCCTGGCGAGCTCCGGATGCTTGTTGAATGAGTGGGTGAATGAATGTATTGGTTAATATCCAAAACCGTGTATCAGTATATGCATCTTACCCCCAAACCAAGCCACTTATATGTAACAGATAAAATTATCATGATACCTATGTAAGGGAAAGAGACTAAAGATAATGACTCTTTGTCATTAAAAGGAAAGCAAGAAAGTAAGAGAACATAAGAAATAAAAATGATTTATCTTCTGCCCAATCACTGAGAATGCTAACCCTCAAATCTTAAGACTTTAACCCAGGGATTTACATTTACCTGGAATAATAAGAGATGTATTATACACAATGTATGAGAGAGGCGTGTTTTGCCACGTCCCTAGCCAGCCTTCTCTCTGTTATTCCACAGCCAAAGTTCTCTGTACCTGGTAAACTCACCACTTCCTACAGCCACCAGGGGTCCTCCAGGTCAGCAGAGATCCCAAGTGAGGAAAGCGATGCAAATGGAACCAGAGATGCCAAGAAAGACCATGCGAAACAGAGGGAAAGAGCAGAGCTATGGGGAACCAGAGGTGTGGGAGTGGACAGGAGATTTTGGAGGGAGCTTTGGGGAGCAGAGGCAAGGTGAGTTTTCCATGTGTAGTTTGAGACTTTGGAAAGGATCTCCTTAGTTACTTTTCAATGATGTCAGAAACGAATGGAATTCCTTTTCTTTTCTTTTTTTTTTAATATTTATTTATTTGCCTGCACCGGGTCAGGTTTCCCCGATAGTTCAGTCAGTAAAGAATCCTCTTGTGATGCAGAAGACCTGGGTTTGGAGAATCCCCAGGAGAAGGGAATGGCAACCCACTCCAGTATTTTTGCCTGGGAAATCCCCATGGACAGAGGAACCTGGCAGGCTACAGTCCATGGGGTCCCAAACATGACTTAATGACTAAAACCACCACCACCACATGCTGGGTCTTCTTTGCAGCATGCTAGACCCTCGATCTTCACTGCAGCATGTGGGATCTTTTTAGTTGAACTCTTAGTTGCAGCATGTGGAATCTAGTTCCCTGACCAGTGATCGACCCCTAGTCTCCTACGTCAGGAGCATAGAGCCTTAACCACTGGACCACCAGTGAAGTCCCCTCCTTTTCAATTATTATTGCCTACAAGCAGTTGTTCTTTGAAGGACAGTCTGTGCCCACAGGATACTGGATTACAGATGGCTTTCATATGGAGTAGAGAGCTTTCATCCAGGATTTTTAGACCTAAAATTCACATCTAGCTGCACCTGGATTAAAATCATCCTTTCAGATCCTAATCCAGGGCACATCATCACTGCTCCCCATCCATGGTGAGAAGCATCTGGATCCAACCAGGCACAAATATTTTCATTCTCATGCTTCAGTGGCAAAGGCAGAGAGGTGTTGTAGAAGTAATACTGGACGTGCAATTACAACTGTGGAGACATTGTCAAAGTTAGAAATTCATGTTGAAAGCAGAAAGCTAGATTTACACAGCATTTTGTCAGTTCACTAAATCCAATAAAAATTTCAAAGAGATCGTCCTGGTGGCATTACAAACTTAAAATGGACACTTCTCAACTCTCAGGCAAACAAGCAGTTTGAACACCTGCATATAATTTCACTGCTCGACAGAGTCATTAAAATGACAATGAAGGGATTTTTTAAATGATGGGAAAACAAAGAGGGAACAAGAAATGGTTGGAAGCTCTAAAAGTGACAGGGGTGGTGGCTGCCTCTACAGGCACACACACAGATACACACACACACACACACACACACACACGCGGAGGATCCTGGCCAGCACTGGGAAAGCAGAAACCTACTGGTTTTAGCCGGGAATCCTGAAGACCTGAGAACTGGCAGCTCCAGAAACCCCTTGAGGTGGACACACAGCACCCATGAGGACTGGGATCTGTACATGAAATCAAACCTAGATTCCCTTCCCTGGTGGCTCATACGGTAAAGAATCTGCCTGCACTGCGCCTGCAGGAGACACTGGCTTGATCCCTGGGTTCTGAAGATCCTGTGGAGAAGGGAATAGCAACCCACTCCAGGATTTTGCCTGGAGAATTCCATGGACAGAGGAGCCTGGCAGGCTACAGTTCATGGGGTCAGAGTCAGACATGACTGAGGGACTAACACAACAGATTACCTCTGCACCCTGTTACCCTGGGTGTCCCACCTCACCCAGAGGTGGTTGGTGGTCTTTCACAGTGGGAGAGACACAGTTGAAGGTGGGGTGCTGAAGTGAACTCCAGGAAATCATGGGAAAATGTGTTCTCCCTGCCAGCCCCCAGTCCTCTCCTGCCAGTGGGGATGGGAGGGTGTTACCTGATCAATGTGATCAGCCCAGGAAGAAAGTCTCACAGCAAAACGGCCCAGGAAGATCACTCTAAAGGGAACTCAAAGTTAGCAAGCCCACTGGGGTTCCATCTGGTCCCCCCAAACCCCCTCAGTGTCCTATGAAGAGATAGGAAGATCCTGCTTTCATGGAACTAGAACAAAACACTATGAGAAAAGAAGAGAAAGGAAGGGAGGACAGAAAGACTCAGAAAACAAACATGATGTGAGTGTGGTACGTGTTTGTGGTGTGTGTGGTGTGAATGTGGTGTGTGTACGTGTGTGTGGTGTTGTGTGCATGTGTCTGTGTGTAGCATGTGATTTGTTTGTGTGTGTGTGTGTTGTGCATGTCTGTGGTGTATATGTGGTGTGCTTTTTGTGTGTGTGTAGTGTTTGTGTGCTGTTTATGGTGAGTGTGTGATGTGTAGTATGTGCATGTTGTGTGGTATAGTATGTGTGATATTGTGCAAAACTGGTGCACATGTGATGTGCGGTGCGTATCTGTGTGTGTAGTGTGTGATGTTTGTGTGTGGTATGTATCCATGTATGGTGTATGTATAGTGTGTGATGTGTATGTGGTGTATATGTGGTGTGGTGTTTGTGTGTTGTGTGTCCACATGTTCTCCCAGAGGCTGCCCCTCACAAACACACAATAAGCAACATCTTTCTCAAGTGAAATTGCTGTGGAGACCTCCTGGGATTTGCACATGGTTTGGGATCTCCCCAGCCCGCAGCTAATACTTTCTGCTTATTGGGCAGCCCGGGTGTGAGAAAAGATGCCACAATTATAGGCTTAGTATAAATGATTTCAAAAAATTTAGTAGACAGACACCTGGTAGAGCAGTGCTTTTGTAAAATCAGCATACACAGAGAGACCCAGGAATTTCGATGGAATGCAGGGCTAGGGTGGGGCCACTACTGTGGTCTGAATATTCGTGTGCCCCTAAAATTCACATGTGGAAACCCTAACCCCCAATGTGCTACTTTGGTGCAGCTGTAGGGTGGCCTCTGCCGGGACCTCTCCTTCCCTCCAGGTGCTGAATGCTTACCACACACACAACCCCATGCAGCTCCCAAGCTGAAAGCACTCCAGCCTCAGGGGTAAGCATGGTGCTTGGGCTCTGTCATGGCAACTAATGAGCATGTTTACCAGGAGGAACTTATCTACACTTTTTAAGAAGTCTGGTTGTGGTTAACACACTCACACACACACACACACAAAACATGCATGTGTATGTGTGTATCCACCCACCAGGTTGTTACACCTAGAAGAAATGTCCACACCCCCCCAAAAAATGTGTGATTTGAATTACTATAATCCGATCTTAAATTACTTCATCACAAAAAAGCAGTGGTAACCATTGTTGCTATTCAGTCGTTCAGTCATGCTCGAATCTTTGCAACCAGATGGACTGCAGCACACCAGGTTTCCCTGTCCTTCACCATCTCCCAGAGTTTGCTCAAACTCATGTTCACTAAGTGATGCCATCCAACCATCTCATCCTCTGTGGCCCCCGTCTCCTCTTGCCTTCAATCTTTTCCAGCATCACGGTCTTTTCCAATGAGTCTGCTCTTCGCATCAGATGGCCAAAGTATTGGAGCTTCAGCTTCAGCATCAGTCCTTCCATGAATATTCAGGGATGACTTCCTTTAAGATTGACTGGTTTCATCTCTTTGCTGTCCAAGGGACTCGCAAGAGTCTTCTCCAGCATCACAGTTCAAAAGTATTAATTCTTCAGTGCTCAGCCTTCTTTATGGTCCAACTCTCACATCCGTACATGACTACTGGAAAAATCATAGCTTTGACTAGATGGATCTTCGTCAGCAAAGTGACGTCTCTGCTTCTCAGCCTTTTGGATAAGATCAAGTGGTAACCATGTGATATGATAAAGAAAGTAGCTAACACTATAGTACCGGGGAAAATACCAAAATTAAGTGAAATATGCCATCTTTTGTTTTGAGAAGAAAACTGCACTTTTATGCTTTACTGCTGGGGCAAATAATGACCAGGTTAGCTTCATCAAATACATCTTTATTCAATCCATGGGGAACTTGACTGACGGTGGGGAGAGCACATCAAGGTGACTGTGCTGTGGAGTTCCCTGGCCCTGATATAATTAAGCCAATGACACAGCCTCACCCTCTTGGATTCAACTCTCACATTCTGGGTTACCTGAGCAGCCCAGCAGCCTTCTTCACTTCGCCCAGCATTGCTCTACAGAGGGCTTCCTTAGGGGATGTGGGGGTTCCTGGGTCCTACAAGGGACAGCTTTGCTCCAGATTCCTGGTGAGGGACCCAGTAAGCCAAGTGGGTTGGCAGATGGGAACTGGGCTAGAGGTGGGTGCCTGGTATTTCACAACTCCAGTCACGTGGATCAGATCATGGCTGGCCACCTCCAGCAGGCAGGCACTGCACACATCCCTCCTGTCATCAGCAAAGATACACATAACTGTATATAATATAGATAACCAACAAGGACCTACTGAATAGCACAGGAAATTCTA
This sequence comes from Oryx dammah, assembly GCF_014754425.2. Taxonomy (NCBI): domain Eukaryota; kingdom Metazoa; phylum Chordata; class Mammalia; order Artiodactyla; family Bovidae; genus Oryx; species Oryx dammah. The sequence continues at coordinate 88,024,421 of NW_024070185.1, forward strand.
CTTAATATCTTATAATAAACTTATAATAATAATATAATAATCTTATATAATAATCTTATAAAAATATAATAATCTTATAATAAGGGAAAAGAATGTTAAAAAAGAATATACGTATATTTGTATATATACATGAAGAAGTGAAGTCGCTCAGTCATGTCCGACTCTTTGCAACCCCATGGACTGTAGCCTACCAGGCTCCTCTGTCCATGGAATTTTCCAGGCAAGAATACTGGAGTGGGTTGCCATTTCCTTCTCCAGGGGATCTTCCCAACCCAGGGATTGAACCCAGGTCTCTACGTATATATACATATGTATGTATAAATGAATCACTTTGCTGTACACCTGAAACTAACACAACATTGTAAATCAAATACATTTCAATAGAAATTTTAAAAAATGAAAGATTGTGTGTGAACTTTTGTCTACCTGGATTAATCAGCATCCTTTAGAAGATGGGGAGATTTGATCTTGAAGGTATGAGTATGCAGCCTTGAAATTTTCTTTTCTAAGATATGATGCTACTAAAAGTGTAAGAAAACAAAGAGAAGAAAAATTCCCAAGAAGACCCCTAATTAAAAACTATCCCTTTTGAAAAACAAAACAAAGTGTTTGAGAATGGTATTTCTCGAGTGCTTCACTTTCCTCATAAGGGCACTTGGTTTGCTGGGAGAAAGAAGGAAATCGGAGAACTCCAGGTGCAGATAGGTGTGTTTATTAAAGCGAACAGACTGTGCAAACTTTAGTAATGAATATAGTCATGAGAGCATATCATTAAAATAAAGACATCTCTTTTGAACCTCCCCTCCCCTTCCCCTCCCCATTCCACCCCTCTAGGTTGATACAGAGCCCCCATTTGAGTTTCCTGAGCCATATAGCAAATTCCTGTTGGCTATCTATTTTACATATGGTAATGCAAGTTTCCAGGGGAGGGAGGTCCAAAAGGGAAGGGATATATGTATACCTATGGCTGATTCATGTTGAAGTTTGACAGAAAACAAGAAAATTCTGTAAAGCAATTATCCTTCAATAGAAAAAATTAAAAGGAAAATAAAATAAAGACATCTCCAGAAAAATTGTATCAATAAATATGCCATTTTACCTGAAGAGCTTGTATAATAAACACATGTTTTGCATAGATTTCCAATAGCTCATTGTGAACACACTTAAGCTTATGTGGAGAAAGCTATGCTAATAAAAATAACTACCAACAAAGCTAGAGGGAGGGCATTCCCTGAGCAACATTTTCTTTCCATCACAGATGAGTGCTTCTGCTCTGAAAGAAACCACCAACACAGAGAAACAGAATGCTCTTCTTCTCTGCCGGGCTGAGGGTGCAGCAACAGGAGTGACTTCACACCTGTTCAGGCACTCCGGAGACCCGCCCCTGCTCAACCGGAGAAATTCTGGAAGATGTCGGCTGCCTCCACCCAGTTCTGGAAGCAGGCTAGCCCCCGCTCCCGGATCTGCTTCCGCCCTTTGTCGGTGATGACCTCCCCGCTGGGCTTCAGGATCACAAGCCGGGGGATGGCCGTGATGTGGTACCTGGTCCTCAGCTCACTGTGGGAGAGAAGAGGGCAGCGGAGGGTCAGCAGACAGGCCAGGCCGCTGCACGTCTGCAGGGACCAGCGCCTCCCCAGAGCCAGCTGAGCCCGCAAAGCCTTAGCACCCAGCCTGCCCGGCGAGCCCTCCCACTGGGCTGAGGATTCCTGTGGGCTCTTCTTGCTGCTGGCTGGTTCTCAACCAATGCTGCCCCAGAGGGGCATCCGGTGATGGGACCGTTCTGCACCTGTGCTGCCCAGCGTCATAGCCATGGTCACCCGTGATGACTGAGCACTTGAAATCTGGCTGGTGAGCCTGAGAAACTGAATTTTTGGTTTTAGTTCATTTTGTTTGTTTGTTTATGTATTTTTTGGCTGTGCCAAGCGGCTTGCAGGATCTTAGTTTCCCAACCAAGGGTTGAACCCATCCATGGAAGTAAGACAGAGAAGGCAACGGCAACCCACTCCAGTACTCTTGCCTGGAAAATCCCATGGACGGAGAAGCCTGGTAGGCTGCAGTCCATGGGGTTGCTAGGGGTCGGACACAGCTGAGCGACTTCACTTTCACTTTTCACTTTCATGCATTGGAGAAGGAAATGGCAACCCACTCCAGTGTTCTTGCCTGGAGAATCCCAGGGACGGGGGAGCCTGGTGGGCTGCCATCTACGGGATCGCACAGGTCGGACACGACTGAAGTGACTGAGCAGCAGCATGGAAGTAACAGCACCAAGTCATAACCACTAGAAAGTGAAAAGAAAGTGAAGTCGCTCAGTTGTGTCTGACTCTTTGAGACCCTATGGACAGTAGCCTACCAGGCTCCTCTGTCCATGGGATTTTCCAGGCAAAAGTACTGTAGTGGGTAGCCATTTCCTTTTTCAGGGGATCTTCCCGACTCAGGGATCGAACCCAGGTCATGGCGGGCAGCCGCTTTACCCTCTAAGACACCAGGGAAGTCGACCACTAGACCACCAGGGAATTCCCTATTTTAGTCTATTTTAAATTTAAGTAGTCACATGTGGCTAGTGGCTGCCGAATGACACAGTGAAATTTTAAACCCACAAGTAACCCAACAAATCTGGATCCTTCCTACATCTTAAGAGGTTTAAATACATCAGGTACCTATAATGGGAAAAGTTAAAATTCCGTAAGTTTTAGACAAATGCCAAGGATTACTAGACTTTCTACCCTATAAATTCAAGGACATGCTGATTAACATTTTACCTTCACATGTAATAACCCCTCGTGTGACCATTTTACAAAATTATTTGTATTCATTTAGGGAAAGGACCTTCTGCCTTCTCAGTTTTGCAAATCTCCCCATAACCTTCACAGGGATTATTGCCCTCAGGACAGGACAGCTGGGTGCAAATCCTGTCCTGTTACCAGCTTGCCAGGGCCTCAGGTTAGCAGTAATCTGATTTCCCTTATCTGTCGCCCTCAGGGTTGTGAACCTGAGAGGAAGAAATGCATTTGAGACCCTCCTGTTACCAAACCTCCCCTGTGACACCTCCATCAGGTCCTTCCTGCTGCTTTCTGGTGTCCTGCTCCAAGACAAATCTTAATTCAAACTAGGAAAAAAAAAAAAACAAAACAGTATCTACACCCAACAGAGAAAATATGCCTTGCTTTCACGCATCTATGAAATGGTGACAAAACCAGCCATGCTGTTGGTCATAAAGGGATCTTAATAAGTTTCAAGTAATCAGTGCAGATTGCTTAATCAGACCATAACATAATGGAACTGGAAAGCAACAACCAATAATTTTTGGAATGAGTTAAAAACTAAATAACCATATGTTATCTATGAAATTGTAAAGCAGACTTACAAAATAATTAGAACAGGGCAATATGAATATACTATGGGTCCCAAGGTATAGGTACAATTAGACATGGAGAGTTATCTTACATATTCTTGTCCAAAACTGAAAGGCCTCTATATAGATGAGTTCTGTGTTTAATTCAAGAAACGAGAAAAACAATGATGAAGCAATTATAGAGAAAGTAGAAAGAAGACAAAAGAAGACAGAGGACAGAAATCACTGGACTAGGAAATGAATCCACATGGGGTAAGCAACAAAACAAAACCTGGATCTTAGACTAAGAGAAAAGCTCTATCGAGATTGAGAAAGAAAAGGGGACAACACAGGGATATCAGGAGTCAGGCAGGCCTTCGAGGAGTGAGGAGGAGGTCTGAAGACTTCATTGCCCCAGCTTCTCTTCAAAGAATCACCCAGTGTGGACCCTACATCCCCACCCTGGCAGCCTCTGCCTGGTGACAGGTGTTACCCTGGAACCATGAAGTCATCTCTGTCTCCTCTGGGAGCTGTGTCCAGAGAGAGTAGACCAAGCCTCAGAAAGGAAAGAGCCTTGTTGCTGGGCAGAATGAAGTGATAACTCAGCATTTTAACCATTTCAGGGAAATGTGAGAGTCCATTCCCTCCTCACCCTGCATGCAGTTGCAGCACTGGCTCCCTCCCTTCATCTAAAGCAGCGCATCCTTATCCCTGGGACAACTGCTTCTGGGTTGTCATGGCAACTTCTGGCTCCAGTCTCTTTCCGTCTCAGCCACTAGTAGCCAGGCTGTTACCAAGCAAATCTCTCTACTTGCTTCAAGTATCCATCAAACAAGTGCCCTGCAGGTGCCAAGCCCTGAACAATGTCTAGTTCAACCTCTGGGACTACAGAGACCACTGCCCCCACCAGACACACACTCTGACAACAGGAGTGGTGCTGGCTCAAGCTATGGAGGGCATAGGCCTCAGGGGCCAGACACGCACCCGGTGTCCCGAGCTACTAGGAAGAGAAGTGAGAGGCTCCAGGGTTGGAGGATGCCGCATGTGTAAGACCTTGGAGGTGGGAAAGGGTATGGAGTATTCTGGCATATTCGTTGTCAAGTCTGACAAGAACACAGATGTAAACGAGACAACAAAAAATAAAATGAGTGAGGGTCAAATACTGGAGGGGGATGTTTGAGACACGGACTGAGTGGGTCTCGCATGCTTGGCAGCATGCAACAGAAATTCCTGCTGGCAAAGTCAGGGATTTTTCTTTATTCCTTACTTGGCTCTTTGGCTCATAAAAAAAGGGAGGGAAGGCAGGACAGAATCTGTCTTCAATGTTGCTCTCGCCCAGTTGCACACACAGGCATCAAGGCAGGACCTGCTGTCCTCTGGTTTTCTGATGACCTGCCTGAGGCTCATAGAGGACAGCAGATGACGCATGTGGACCACTGAAAAAAGACAGCCTGGGTCCCTCACCTTCTCACAGCACCAAGAAGAATGCCATGCTCTGCACACATTGAGAACTTCTCAAAAGGCCTCCTGGAGGCTTCCTACATTCTTTAGCTCTCCTTGGTGGCTGTTACTTTCATTTATGCTCACAATCTGATTTCAAAATGCAGGCTGGGATAAGCAAAATTTAGGGCTTAGCTCCAAGAATTTCCCACAGAATACCACATTTCCTAATTTATAAATTGCAATGACAGGATTAACAAAGTTTAATCTGGGAAGAGTAGGCCCCAGGAACTAACTTCTCCCCAAACTGCTGCCCAACCCCCGCAACCGATCAGATTCCTCCTAGGTGAGGCTGGCAGCTGGAGATGGCCAGGGCCTAGTGCAGCCCCATGCCAGGCCCTAAACAGCTCAGTACCTGCAGTGCACTGGACCAAATGGGCCTTGACCAGTTAATCCAGGAAGCAGAGAGTACGCTGTAAGCGTCCCCCACCCCCACCCCACCCTTATCCCCACCCAGAGCAAGGATGTGCTGAGGCTCAATGTCCTCTGGGAGAGGAAGCTGGAGCAGAAACAACTGGCTCCAGAGCCAGGGGCACCCATCTCTCCACTTCAATAGCACATCTGTGAAATGGGCAACACGGAACGCGCTGCTACAGAACCAGCTGGCATAGCTCTGAATTCGTGCATCAGTGCAGTTCTCATCCATCACGTGCCCTGTCATTATACTCAGCAACTGAATACCTTGCCTACAGTCACCCCACAAATAGATCCCACAACTGGACTCTGCCGAGGCCCTGAGCTCTTTGCTTGATTACTAACACTGTCACTTTCAAAAATAAGTGTATTCTTTCAAAAGCGGTGTGTAACTTGAATGCTAAGCAAATCAAAACTCCTTTTACAACCACCACTAGATATGAAGCTATAGGAAGTTTCAACCAAGTAATTAATGGTCTTTTGGATGTATCATGGATGACTTTTCCTAGTCACGCCTTGAGTGAGGCCTTGGGAAGCAGGGAACCTCTCTTGAAGGGCCTGGACCTCACCTCTTGCTTGGCATCAGCAAAAGCAGGTGCTGGGGAAAAATTACTCCTCCAGGGAACTTTCCAAAGTTAGCTTTCATTTTTAAGTGTCCAGAAGGAAAACAGTTTCAGAATAATTAATTTGGGGGAATGCCACAATTGAATACTAATTCCCAGAAAAATGTACCACGTGGTGTTATTAAAAAAAAAAACTCCAGAAATTCACCTCCATATCTGTTAAGGGGAAAGTGGGGTAATGCACTTTGTGAAGAACAATTAACCTCAGTCTGGACTTTTACACCACAGGTGACCCCAACATGCCAGACAATCGGTGCCTGTGCCCCACTTCCCTCTTCCAATCCTCCACAAAGTCCTCCCATGTCCTCTCTCTTCCCTAACACACCACCCCCCACCTTTTCCCTCCTCCCCTCCATAGATACCATGCCCACAGCCAACAGAACACCAGGGTTAGGACTTCCCTAGTGGTACAGTGGTTAAGTTTCTGAGCTTCTAGTGCAGGGGCTGTGGGGTCAATCCATGGTTGGGAAACTAAGATTCCACATGGTACACAGAATGGCAAAAAAAAAAAATAATAATAATAATAAATTTAAATTAAAAAAGAAAATAGAGCGCTAGGTTCAATTTCTAGTTTGTTCACAAATCCCGAAATCCATGTCACATAAGGGTGGGGCAAGATCCCCTCAGACAGCATGGATTTTTGTCACCTCTGACATCTGTCTCGAGAGTCCAGGAAGCTTCTGCTTCTTACAGGCACAGGGGCAGGAGACACCTTTATGAAATTTCGGTCACTGCCAACAAAACTGAAATTGCAACCTGGCTTGCAGTAGGTTCCTCCAGGACTTGAGTCCTGACCCTTCTCCCGAGCACCTGGTACCCAGGCCCAGGCTACTGGGACAGGGTAGTCCACCCATAGTCTCCAGTTCTGACCTGAGCATCCATTCTGGATCTCCCTCTCCTACTCTCCAGATAAGGGTCCGTATCTTCCCCGTGCAGTGCCGGTGTGCTCAATACTCTGTCCGAATCTTTGAGGACCCTACGGCCGGTAGCCCGCCAGGCTCCTCTGTCCATGGGATTCTCCAGGCAAGAATCCTGGAGTGGGTGGCCATTTCCTCCGGGGGATCTTCCCGACCCAGGGATCGAACCTGCGGCGATTGTGTCTCCTGCACTGGCAGGCAGATTCTTTACAGCTGAGGCCCCTGGGAAGCCCTCCCTGCACAGTAGGTTGCAGCACCTCAGAGCTGTGATTTCTCGAATGGGCTCCCTGCCGCAGAAAAATCATCACCAGAACTTATACATTCAGATTCCCGAGCCTCAGATCCACTGAGCCAAAGACGAGGGTGGACCAAGGTCCGCGCCCACCGAGTTCCCCGTCAGCCAACGCTAGAGCCTCCCTGGGAAGCCAAAGCAAAGAGGCTCAAACACGAAGGGGTGGGGATGGAGGCTATCAAAGAGGCCCTGAGAGTTGGAAAGAGTCCGGGGATGAGGGATTGGGGTGGGGGTTGGTGTGGGAGCTCCCAGCACCTCCCACACACACGGTCTCCACTCACTGCCGGTAGGGGTCGTGGAAGGGCAGCGCCAGCCAGGCACCGTGCAGTTCCTGCATGAATTCCAGCATTTCCTGCGCGCTGCCGTCGGCCGACACGAAGACCACCTCGAAGGGCGCGGGCGGCCGCGCCTCGTCCACGAGCTCCTCGTAGAAGTCGCAGAGCAGCGGCGTGAAGTCGCGGCTGGGCGCGCACCGGCCCGCGGCGAAGTATAGCGCCACCACCTTGTTCTGCAGCGCCGCCTCGGCCTCCACCCACGCGCCGTCGCAGGTCACCAGGCGCCGCCCGCCCAGCACGTCCACCATGGCCGGGCGCGGGGACACCTGCGAGGGGGTACACCTGCGGCAGAAGGACACCTGAGGGGAGAGGCGGTGAGCGCGGGGCACGGATACTAGCGGAGGAGGGGACCTGGGTGAATAACTCAGGTGGCTGATCCCTGCGGGGGAACGGTCACCTGAGGGCGGGCAGCGATGTCTGGCTCCCTTCGCACCGCCGGGCGCCCGGACCTCGGCACCAGCCTGAGCCTCGGCCTCTGGCGGGAGCAGGGACGTCCGCGCTGGGGTGAGGGGGAACACTCACAAACACCCGCGACCCCAGGTGTAGCGGCTGTAGCACCAACAACCGCAGCACCGGCCTCCAGGGAACCGAGCCGCCCCGCCCCTGCCCCGCCCCTGCCCCGCCCCCTTCTGCCTCTGCCCCGCCCCCTCCTGCCTCGGTACCCCGCCCCCTCCTGCCTCGGTGCCCCGCCCCACGCCTTCCTCCGCGACCCTCTGCACGTCCCACCTACCTGCGCAGCTCTCTGCCCTGCGCTGCTCGCCGCCTCCGCGCTCCTGGGCAACGCACTCTTCTCCGCCACCCTTTCATGCCCTCCCCCTCCGCACCCTCCCCTGGGCCCCGCCCGCCGCGCCCTTGCCCTAAGTCCCCGGGGCGCTCGCCCTACTCGGCGCTCAGTCCCTCCCCACCTGCCCCAGGGGTCCCACCAGCGAGGAAAGGTAAGAGCGATTCGATCTCTAGGGGGCAGGGATCGAGCGCTGGGGAGACCTGGGCCCTGTTCTTTCTCGAGGTTTGCCTCGAAGTACTGCGTCCTGGCATAGAGGGTCCCTGCAAGAAATTAGGGGCGGTTCTTAAAGAGAACCAGAGTATTACTGTGCCCGGCACTGGGATTCGGTAGCGAGCAAAACAGTTTAAACTTCCTGCCCGGGATGGCGGGATGGGTGAGGCATTCGCGCGGGGCTCATTTTAAAAGATTTAGCGCCAAAAAAAAAAAAAAAAAAAACAGTTTAGTGGTCAATTTAAATAGTATTCAGATGTTAATGCAAAAAAAGTTTGTGATGAGCAAAACATCAAACATGTAAGGACAGGATCGCACCACCCTGCCGTTGGACGCCGACCGAGCTCCTCTCGCCCTGAGTTCCGACTCGCGCCCTGCCTCGCGGTGCTTATGTTCCCGCGGGGACAAGAGGGAAAAAAAAAAAAGGTGAATGAGGAAAACAGAGCCCTTGCGATGGAGCGAGAAGGGAAAGGAAGCGCGGATGGTGAAGGCAGGGTCGCCCGCAGATGAACTTCCTCCAGCCACCCGCTGTCCCCTGGGCTTCCCAGGGAAATGGGACGAAAATGTGCGGACAGTTTTCACTACTAGCCCCACCTCCTCGGTTGGTTGTGTACGTGCGCTTGGCAGAGCCAGGGCTAAGGGAAATTCTGTCCAAGGGTTGATGCTGTTCCTTGAAGCGTGCTGCCAAAGCCCTGATTCACTGTCCTCTTGGAAGAAGAGGGGATTTGTAGGCGAAACGGAGGGGAGGAAAAGATTGAGAGGAACTACAAGCACTATAAATCTTGCATGTACAGGTCCCTGACATTTCTTAAAACTCAGAACTAAGATGAATGTAGCGAAACTAAATATCGTGAAGACTGTATTTTTCATCTGTTTGGCTTTCTTCGTTTATCACCATAGTGGGGAAAGTAGGGAACATTCCTTTTAGTGATGATGCCTCCTGCCCACCGACAAATTCCCGAGTTTTGGTATAAGTATTATGTGCCCTCCCTGTGCTGGGGAAGGGGTAGATGTTCCTTCCTGGGAGCATAGCCCACTCAGTTACCATGGTGAAAGGGACACAGCCCTCCTGGGGAGAAGAGCAAGCTAGCACCTCTCCGCACCTAGGGACCCTCCTCCTGTGACTGCTCTGAGTGAGTGAGTGAGTGTGTGTGTAAGCAAGCCGGGGACCCCGCCCTCAAGAACCCCTTCAAGAGGAACATAGGCACAGCTCAGCTCTCCTCCAGCTCTGCATCTACTGAGTGTTCTCAACCAGTCTGTGAAGGGACTTTCCTAAGACCCTTCCTGAGCCATGATCCTGGGTCATTTGCTTCTGACCCATCGCACTGGCTGATCCTTAAGGTGGGAGAGGGCTGTAGATGCTATGAGAGGAAGCCCAGGACCCTTTCCTTGCCTCTTCTGGAATCAAGTCTCCTACCCCTTTTCCTCCACTGAGCACAAGAACAGCCATAAATGGAGTCCTGGAAACAGGATAGGGTGACTAACCCCAGCTGAGACATGCAGCATCCGTTCATACCTGACTTCCTTCCAGGGCATCAAAGGGTGGCTGGATTGCTGGCCTCTGCTAACCGGCTTTATGTGTCCTGGATAATCTCAGCGGAACTGAGCAACATTCTTATTCCTGATGCTTGAGAGCAACTCCATGAGGGCCTCCTCACACCTGCCTCCCTCCCCTGCCCCCTCTCCCAGACCCCTGCCATTACTCTAAAAATAGTTTACTGTTTACACACTCTACCTTATTACCCATTTCCCACCTGAATTTAAGGGCAACATTTTCTGCATTGTCTCTGTCCGATAACTTCAATTCTTTTAAAGGCTTTCCTCCATCAAACTTTAGACAGGCTCCTCTGAACCTTCTTCTCCACTAGGCCTTGTCCTCATGATAAGTCTAGAGTAAGATAGTCAAATAGCTAGTTTAAAAATCCCACTAGGAAATTATAAATAGACGGGGAACTTTAGGGGGCTTTGAGAGACTATTATAAGTTAATGATCATCAAGAAAATTGTGAAACAAAGCAGGCTTAATAACAAAACTCTTTGTCAAGTCGGTGACACCTGCATCCTGCTGGTTGAGGTCAGTACGTTAATGACCCCTAGAACATGTTCCTCTGTGTATGAACTAAAAACAAAAATAGGGCTTCCCTTGTGGTCCAGTGGTTAAGAATCTGCCTGCCAATGCAGAGGACACAGGTTCGATCCCAGGGTTGGGAAGATCCCACACGCCTCAAGGCAGCTGTGCCTGTGTACCACAACTACTGAGCCCATGCTCTAACACCCAAGAGCCACAACTATTGAGCCCATGCACCACAACTATAGAAATTCAAGTGCTCTAGCCTTCTGCAATGAGAATAACCCCTGCTCCCCTCAACTAGAGAAAGCCCTCTTGCAACAATGAAGACTCAGAACAGCCAATAATTAAATAAATAAAAATTATATATATATATATATATAGGAAAGGTGACATTCCAAAGTAGAAGACCCTCGTTATACAGAAGCCTGAGATGATTAACCATATTTTAGCATATGTTACCACCCTTCTGCTGGTTTGAATAGCACCTTGACAATCCAAGTCTGACTACGTAGCCATCAAAAAACTGTACCACCCAGGGTGGAGGAGAAGCTGATGATGGAAGCTTGATGTCTAGTCAAGAATGAGGAAGAGAGGACTTCCCTGGTGGTCCAGTGATTAAGAATCTGCCTTGCAATGCTGGGGGCACAGGTTCAATCCTTGACTGGGGAACTGAAATGCCACATGCCACAGGGCAACTAAGCCCATGCACCACAACTGGAGAGAGCCCACGTGCCTCAACAAAAGATCCTTCATGATGCAACAGAGATCCCAAATACTGCAGTCAAGACCTGTGGCAGCCAAATAAATAGATGAATACTTTTTTTTTTAATTTAAAAATGAGAGGGCTTTCCTCATGGCTCAGTGGTAAAGAATCCACCTGCCAGTGCAGGAGACATGGGTTCAATCCCTGGTCTAGGAAGATCCCACCTGGAGCAACTAAACCCTGCATCACAACTTCTAAGCCAGTGTTCTAGAGCCTGGGAGCCATCCTGGTGAGCCCATGTGCCACAAATACTGAAGCCCACAGCCCGTGTTCTGCAACAAGAGAAACCACTGTAATGAGAAGACCACACACCGCCCCTGCTCGCCACAACTAGAGAAAAACCCACACAGCAGCGAAGACCCACCATAGTCAAAAGTTAATTAACTGATTGATTTTTTAAAAAGAATGAAGACGAGATGGGCTTCTCCCCCATCCCACTTTTCCTTTGATTGTAAAAATGTAGCCTAAGTTCTTAGAGCAGAGCCCTTTTACCTGCCCCTGTGTATCCTTCACAAGCATCTTATACAAATAAATCACTTCTTTTTTAAAAATTTTATTTATTATATTTTTAATTGGAGGATAATTGCTTTATAGAATTTTGTTGTTTTCTGTCAGACCTCAGCATGAATCAGCCATAGGTGTATATATATCCCCTCAAATAAATCACTTCTTTCCTAACACTTTGCCTCTCCCTGAATTCTTTCCACACTGAAACATAAAGAACGTGAGAGCCACTGAGCTCTGAGATGTGTTCTGTGGTTTCATTCAGGGCCCATCATCAGCCTGCCTTAGCCAGTCCTCGCCAAGAAGCCTGCTGTCATCCCTCACCCCTGAACTGACCACCCTGGCCTGCCTTCAGCAAGAATCCTAGGTAGATTTAGCGAGAGTAGCTCACCCTTGATGTCTCCTCTCAGTAATTTTCCATTTGATGACTCTTGGTGGTGAACAGGAAGGCGTGGTGTGCTGCGGTTCATGGAGTTGCAAAGAGTCAGACACGACACAGCAACTGAACTGAACTGACTGACTGACTGACTCTCCTTTCTTAGGCATAAATCCCCGCTTGTCCCTGCCTTATGAATTGAGCTCAACTCTTTCCCCTTATTGCAGTAGTATGAATAAAATCTTATTTGCCTTTAACTAGGATCTGGCTCTATTTCTTTTGAACAGTCTTCAAAGACTGTGACACCTCAGTTTGCTTATAACCATGATATAGACTGACAGGCAGAATGCTTCCAGAGCTAACTACTGGCTGGCTGGGTATGTGGGGTCTTCAAACGCTCTCCAAGGAGAAACACTCCAGTAAAATCATGGCTCTGCATTTCTGCACACTCTCTCCACTTCTGAATGAGGCTATTCCTCACTAGAGAAATTCCTTTTCTAAGCAGGAATGTTTGAGAAGTTCCCATCAGTGCACTTCTGCTCTGTCCTGTCTTTTGTTGACACACTGAATTGCTTCTGCGTGACAAAAAAGGAATGTGTGAAGAACATGGTACCCTCAGCTGCTTGACATAAAGTTGACTTTCTTTTCATTGCCAAAATGTACAAATGATGGTTCATTTCTGTGTACTACTACTTAAATGAATATATAAATAGAACTATGAGAACTTTTTTCTGCTCTGATCAGCATAGCAAACAAATTAGATATCCTAGTGTGCAAATATTACATTCTGAATTTTCCGGCTTTAAATATTCATGCTCACTTATTTTCCTGTATTTAAATATTTGTTCCTAAGGATTGGTATCATGAGGTTTTCGTGACTCATTTTTCAAAACAGTGTTTGGCCCATTGCAGGGAAAGGACGTTGAAGTGACAAACAGAAGCCTGGGTTTATCAATGATGAGCTGTGGGGCCAGGGGCAAGTCATCCTCAATGGATACCAGCTTCTTAGAGATGATAATGTTTAGCACTTCACACAGGCCTTGTGATGGACAAAGAAGTGGTCCTTGGTCCCATTAGTTCTTCCCGGTGATGCTTTTAGATAATTCTAGAAGCAGTTGGATTGCTCCACCAGATGGCTTAGAACAGAAAAATGCAGGTGCAGAAGATGGCAGTGTGTCTCACTTAGCTTGGGCTACCATAACAAAGGACACATGCTAGGCAGATCAAACAACAGAAAGTTACTTTCTTACAGTTTTGGAGTTGGATGTTCAAGTTCAAGGTTCTGGTGAGAGCTCCCTTCCTGGCTTTTCAGCCATCTTTTCACTATGTCCATACGTGGCAGAGAGAGAGAGGTGAGTGAGGAGAGAGGAGGAAAAGATAGCTTCCTTCCCGTATAAAGCCATAGTCTATTGGATTAAGTCTCCTTAATCCAGTGACTTCTTGTGATATTGTTATTAATAACAAAAAAAAAATGTATATTTGGTCTTTGTTCCCCAATCCTGGTGCAGAGCTCCTAAAACCCTTGGGATTTTCTAAGTGATGAGAGGAATAAAGGTATCTTTTTTATGTTAATGAGGTGCTTTTTTTGAAATGCCCCAGAGGACAGGGCCTGGTTACCAAAGGAATTAACCAGGTGCTTAGAAGGTTTGAGCTTTCAATCTCAACCATCCTGTCCTTTGGGGAAGAAAAAGGGAAAGGAGGTTGGATCAATCACCAACAGCCAAAAGTTTAATCATTCTCTCAGCAAGTTGGAGAGTGTGACCAACTATATGGTATTACTCTCGGTTCCCACTGTTGTTGCCACCAGGGTGAAGAATCAGATATTGGATGTTTCAGCTAATTGAATCATCAGGACAGAGGGTCATTGTAGTCACTGTTACCAACAGTTGCATCAGCATCATACACATTGGATGTCAATCATTAAGTTCGTTAGGTTGTCCAGTCCGGACAGATGTCATTTGAAGTGTGAGTGGCTACCAAAAGGTATTGAAAACCCTTGAGAGAATACAACAAACTAGACAGGTTAATATGATGAGGATAAGGAGAAAAGTAGCCAAGGATTGAAAAATTCCCCTGAGCAGAGATTCCCAGAAGCCAAGATTTGTTTTTAAGCCAAAATTTCACCAATAAAATAACTTAGGTTATAATCAAATACAGGTTTTACTTGTCTAAGTCAATCTATATTATCTTTATTTATTTACATAGATAGAGCATGATGTATTAGCAAACACACATCATTATTATTTAGGAAAGGATGAACATGGGAATGTTTTCTTTCAAGAGGTGATGTTAGGTGAGCATCCACCTAAATTTGGCCTCTATGGTATGTGGGCAAATAGATATACAAACAGAAGAAAATCAAAGGTTAAGAGTTCAAGCAAATTATAAATTCAGTTCCCAAGCTTGGAGAACAGCTAGTTGAGAAAATTTTTAGATTTGCGTTTGAAGCATCTCTAGATGATGGAATGAGGGTGGCAGTTTCAATCTGATGGATTTTCCTGGTTTGCAGTTTGACAGTCTTTAATCATGTCCTCCTGTGTACCATACAGCAACGGAAATGGAGGTTGTTCACATATGATCTGTTGTGGTGAGTGCTCTGAGGTCTGTAAGCGGTGATGAAATAAAATTCATATTCTATGGCAAGATGAGAAAAAAATTAAACATAAAATTTTTCTTTCCTCTTTTGGGCTCCTCCCTCCCTTTTAGTGTGTACTGTGCATTCACATTAACCAGACCTCGTCAGGAGATAACCTCCCTCCTTAACCTTTTAAGGGACCACGATGACTCATTATACATGGATGTGGTTGCATGAACTGTCAATAATACTTCATTTAACGTATAGCCCTTAATCTTAAGCTTTCCTAGTGACTCAGTGATAAAAGCTAATGCAGAAGGAGATGGGGGGTTCGATCCCTGGGTTGGGAAGATCCACTGGAGAAGGAAATAGCAACCCACTCCAGTATTTTTGCATGGAAATATTCCATGGACAGAGGAGTCTGGAGGGCTACAGTCCATGGGGTTGCAAAGATGTGGACACAACTTAGCAACTAAACAAGAACAACAACCTCTGTCTCAAAAGCTTAAATTAACTTTGGTCTGACCTCTAACAGGTAGAACAGTTCTTGGAGCTTTCTGGATGGCTGTTCCCATGTTATAATTCTCAATTTGACTCAAAATTTTTCTTAGATCAACTGATCAATTTTTCCTGATATGTATGGTGTGGTCAACAGAATATCAGAGCTATCCAACAGAGGATACCTGAACCTACCTGAAACCAGCATAGGACCCATTGAACCCCACTACCTTTTTAGTACTGCTCAGGTGTTCTGATGAGTTCTCCTGATATTGCATCCCGTTGTTTGAGTGATGGTCCTGAAAATTTTATTCCAGCTGTTTTCCTTAAGACTTGAAGTTGTAATGGGCACCAGTGCATTTCCTAGGCAGGGACCTAAAGGCATCTGGGCAAGACATCCAGGGAAACATGGATGGCTGGGATTTTGTTAAGTTTGTTTTAAACTAGTTGATATATGGTCTGAGTAAAACTTCTGCTGATGAAATGAGAGACTGAATTATTCAGCTCCAAAGAACAAGAGAGACTGACCTCTACCACCATCAAGTAAATACTGCTCACGGGGAGGTGAGGAGGTTCAAGGGCTGAGACAGAGGCTGATAACCTAGCACTTGGAGCACCAGTGGAAGTTTTAGACTGTCACAGGGAGAAACTGAGACATGTTAGAGTTGAGTTGATCCAAGGGTAACCCCCGGGGATCTAGACTCAGAAGCAGCCACATTGGATCTGCCACGCTGTCCTCAGAAAGTTCAGATCACATCTCATGTCTGAATTAGCCTACCAAATTAATAATGGGAAACTACTCAAAAGCCAAACAGCTCCCATACAGACAGTCACCTATGGGAATACCAGCTAGGTTTAAGTATGCTTACAAGTACTTGATTAGAAATTAAAGGAAATCAGACCCTGAAATGGCAACATTTGGGTTCTTCTGGCTCTCCAGAAATTTTTCACATAAAATTCTTGTTTAGTTCTTGTTTAGTTGCTACGTTGTGTCTGACTCTTTGCCACCCCATGGACTGTAGCCCTCCAGGCTCCTCTGTCCATGGAACATGTCCAGGTAAAAATACTGGAGAGGGTTGCACTCTTCTGGATCTCTGTCTGCAGGGTCTACTGGAAATAACAGCGGTAAGTTTTTCTCTTTTCTAAAATTAGATTAGCAGACGAAAATATTTGTAGGCAAGAGCTAGCTCCTTCGATCCTCTGAATTCAAAAGTCTTCAAATTGTTAACATTTTAGAGAGCTCTTATTTCAAACCATTGTATCTATTTTAATTGGTATACAAGAAGCCCCAAAAGGCTTCACAATTCCAAAATAGCCTAATGGAAAGATTTGCAGATGGTTAACTAAAGGTTAATGATAAAAGGGACAAAAACTTTTAACTCCTACTCCTTTTAATACTCCTTTATTTGAGTACTTTTTCTAATAATCCTCTCTCTCAATTGCCTTTCCACTCTAAAGACACTATTAAATGGTTGCTTTTAGAAATGGGGCTGAAACCCTGTAACTCAGATTGCGACTTGAACCAACAAACCAGTTCGAGTACCTGTCATGTTGTCAGGGTCGTGTCATGAATCTCTTTGAAGATGAAGCATTTTCATCTGCAGTTGATTGTAAGTGCATTCAGAGAAGAACAGAGAATGAAAAATACCTGACTGTGAGTGACAAAAGGCTTAAAAATAGCCATGGTTAAAATTGACCAAAATAATAATAATCATAGTGCAATTGAGAAGCAAACGTTTGTTTTGTGATGTTGGGCTTCCCTGACAGCTCAGTTGGTAAAGAATCTGCCTGCAATGCAGGACACCCCGGTTTGATTCCTGATTCAGGAAGATCCCCTGGAGAAGGGATAGGCTACCCACTCCAGTACTCTTGGGCTTCCTTGGTGGATCAGCTGGTAAAGAATCTGCCTGCAAAGCAGGAGACCTGGGTTTGATCCCTGGGTTGGTAAGATTCCCCTGGAGAAGGGAACAGCTACCCACTCTGGTATTCTGACCTGGAGAATTCCATGGACTGTGTAGTCCATAACTGAGTGACTTTTACTTTCAATACTATAAAATAATAACTGAAGTTATGACTGACAACATTACAGCAGGACATATTGGATTTTTAGGGATTTCACATAATTTCTGAATTACTTATGTTAATATATAACCGTGTAAATAAAATCTAAGAAAGTTAAACAGTTTTTATTTTGATTATGTTTCCCATGTAACTTAACATGTCAAATAAGCCTAATAACCTAATAAATTAAGCCTAATAAATTATAGGGAGAGAGAGCAACTCTTTTGAGATCTTCCAGGGACCCGCTGGAAAAAATCCGAAAGTTACTTTGAGGTCAAAAAGACTTTGATAATTGATTTTGGGAACTGTGTCAAAAATGTCAAAATGTTTAAGACACTTGATCAAATAAGATCACAGTTCACTGTAAAACAACACTTTGTTATTCATTCAACCAAAGTGACAATGAAAAGATTTCAAAGGCAAATACAGAAAGTTATATACAGCTGACCCCTGAACAACGTGAAGGCAGGAGCACAACCCTCTGCAGTCAAAAATCTACATGTAGCTCTGCAGCTGGCCCTCCAGATCTGAGATTCTGTATCCTTGGATCCAACCAACCTTGGAATTGTAGTATCATAATACCTATCTATTTTAAAAATATGAGTATAAGTGAACCTGTGCAGTTCAAACCCATGTTGCTCAAAGGTCAGCTGTAGTTGTAAAAAACCCTAGCTCTTTTCATAGAGAAGACTCAGTTTTCTCAAGTAATCAGACTCAATAAAGACAACATGAAGCACAGGAAATTATTTTCATAAACAACAGAATCTTTGTTTTCTAGGCAGACTACTTAAAAAGTAAAGAAAAACCTTTCACAATCAGCAAAGCAGACTAAGAGTCTAACAAAACTTTGTCCTTTTAGCAAATGAAAGAACATTGTTTTAGTTTTACATAAGTACCCTATTTATAGATAGCATATTAAAAAGCAGAGACATTACTTTGCCAACAAAGGACCGTCTAGTCAAGGCTAGGGTTTTCCCAGTGGTCATGTATGGATGTGAGAGTTGGACTGTGAAGAAAGCTGAGTGCCTAAGAATTGATGCTTTTGAACTGTGGTGTTGGGGAAGACTCCTGAGAGTCCCTTGGACTGGAAGGAGATCCAATCAGTCCATTCTGAAGGAGATCAGTCCTGGGTGTTCATTGAAAGGACTGATGCTAAAGCTGAAACTCCAATACTTTGGCCACCTCATGCGAAGAGTTGACTCATTGGAAAAGACTCTGATGCTGGGAGGGATTGGGGGCAGGAGGAGAAGGGGACGACAGAGGATGAGATGGCTGGATGGCATCACCGACTCGATGGACATGAGTTTGGGTGAACTCTGAGAGTTGGTGATGGATAGGGAGGCCTGGCATGCTGTGATTCATGGGGTCGCAAAGAGTCGGACACGAATGAGCGACTGAACTGACTGAACTGAACTGAACTGACTGACCCTATTTATTAAAGCTCATTTTTTAAAAACCCTTGTATCTATTCAATTTTGGCCAGTTGTGACCTCACAACATAAAATTTATTTTCCATAAACCTCCTTCAGTTTTCTATATCCATTTAGGTTTTGTCTTATTTTTCTCTTCTTATTCTGGAACAACCAGTCATTTTATTTTAGACAATATCCCCCTCTTTTAACAAAACCACATCCTATATTACTTGCATTCTCTTCATATAAAAATATATCCCATATTCTTCCCATATGGTATATACAAAGTTGTTTTCCTTTGTTCCTATTGTTACCAGTAGTTCTATTTTTACATATTGATGATAAATTTTAATGATTACAATCTTTACTTCCCAGTGAAAACTAGGAAGCAGGCACTTGTGAACTATTGCCTATTAACATCATGTAGTAAATTAGCAAATGTATAAATACAATGACTCCTCTGTACCCTCTAGGGATTGACTGCAGACCCCAGTGGATACTAAAATTGGCAGATGCTCAAGTCCTTTACAAAAAATGATGTATATCATTGCTGTTGTTGTATAGTTGCTAAGTCGTGTCCAACTCCAAGACCCCATGGACTATAGCCCACCAGGCTTCTCCATCCATGTGATTTTTCCAGGCAAGAATACTGGAGTGGGTTGCCATTTCCCTCTCTAAAATGGTGTATATTTGCAAAATCTACACACATTCTCCTCTACACTTTAAATCATCTCCAAACTACCTACGATACTTAATGCAGTGTAAGTGCTATGTATATAGTTGCCACTCTCTGAAATTTTTTTCTGAATATTTTCGATCCACAGTTAGTTGAATCCATGCTTGCAGAACCCAAGGATGCACAGGGCCAACTGGACATAATTATAAAAATCTATACTTTGTAGAGACATGTTTTTCATAGCATCCTTTTTTTAATGTGTCAAATGATATATTGATTACAGACCCAGATATCCACTGTCTATCCATAAAAATTAAAAAGCTAAAAGTAGACAAACTTCTGTTTAGTGATCAAAATCTCAGTATACTACCTTATTTCGATATGACCTAAATATTCAAAATATATCCGTTATATAGTTAAACTTAGTGTAAACTTTCTTATTTAAATTATTCTTAACAATTATGCCTAGATTAGACATCAAACAGCTAACCATTATCTTAAGTTATTTTTCTTGTTGACAATTTTGTAATGTAGAGATAGCATGACCTAATTTGAATAGTAAACCCAGGTAGGAAAAATTGTATGTTTGTGTTACATTTAATGCTGACAATTCTGAAGACATTCCTGTTTTATTAAACCAACACACTTAAACTAGATTTTATTTACCCAAGATTATACCAGACCATGTGAACTTAAAAAATATTTGTGTTAGAGTCTATATTTCTGTATTTTACAAAGACTTTTTAGAAGCATTTATTCTTCTTTTAGCCAATTAAATAGAACACTTTAAAAAAATAGCACATACATAATACAAATACTTAAGTAGATACACATAAAAATATAGACTGACACAGAGACCTTATAGCTTTCATTTAAAAATTTTAGCCATGTCTCAGGTACAATAATACAAAACCCAAAAGAATAGCTGGATACTAACTTGTGTTTCTGGCTGCTGGACTAAGTTAAGTTTACCTACTCAGGTGACCAGTTTTTTGCTAAAGGTTTTTTTTTTGTATGTTGTAAGAATTCTTTTAGAAAAGATATTTTTGGAACCATTTGTCTTTGTTTCTGCATACTAATCAAAGACTGCTTTCCACTCTCTCTGAAAGATGTGAGGTTCTTTTTTCAAGGGTGCCCCTTCAGGTTGACTTGTCTAAATTGAAGTTTCCCCAAAGTGGCCATTAACAGTTCCAAATTATCCAAAAGTTCACCCATTTCCCAAAAAGGCACAAGTTCCTGGTCCATAATGGGTATACATATGGGAAACAGGATTGTTTTTTCTTTTGGCCATACCACACAGCTGGTTCCCAGCCAGGGATCAAATCCAAATGCCCTGCATTGAAAGCACAGAGTCTTAACCACTGGACTGCCAGGGAAGTCTCCAGAAACAGGTATTCTTGAGGACAGTGAAGAAAGAGTTTTATACCAGGTAGAACCCATCTTTACCTTTGAATTCCCTAACACAATCTCTGGGGAGAGTAATCCTGTTGCTGTTAAGCCTCTGAGTCATGTCTGACTCTTTTGCAGCCCCATGGACTGTTGCACACCAGGCCCCTCTGTCCATGGGATTCTCCAGGCAAGAATACTGGAGTAGGTTGCCATGCCCTCCTCCAGGGAGGGGATCTTCCTGACCCAGGGATTGAATCCTCCTGCATTGGCAGGTGGATTCTTTACCACTGAGCCATCAGGGAAGCCCCAGTAATCCTACTGCTGCTTAAAACACAGGGAACCACAGATTTCTGCCCTTCAGAGAGAAGGGGGACTTACAAAGAAGCTTCAACAAACAAAATACAGGTATGTAAAATAAAGTCAGAGAGTTCAAAATGCAAAGAGAGTAGAGCTGGGATCCAAGAGGAATCCTTGCTTGCCTCTTTCTGGCTTCCAGTAGTTTGCAGCAATCGTTGGTGTCCCTTGGCTTGTGGATTCATCTCTCCAGCCCTCCACCTTCACAGGGCCTTTTTGTGACACCAGTCACACTGGATCATGGGCCCAGTCTCCTGCAGCAGAGCGTCATTTTAACTTTAATCACATCTGCAATGCCCCTATTTCCAAATAAGGTCACATTCTGAAGTTCTGGGGATCAGGACATCAACATATATTCCTTGGGGGACATGATTCAGCCCATTACATGAGTCTAGAGGAAGGACAGTTATTTCAAGGAGGAGGATTGGGAGACTTTGTAGAGAGAGGAGCCCAAGAAAGAGGTGGTGGGAGTTGAACTCAAGCAGACTGGGGAGAGGAAATGGCAAGCATCTCGATTTGGCTCGGGTGGACATTTGTCGGGAGGGTGGATGGAGAGGATGGTGGAAGGCTGACCGTGCCAGCTCAGGCAGGGCCGTGAATGCCTGGTATGTGTGATGATGATGGCATTTAATCCATGATATGTGCCAGGCACTGAGTTATGTGCATTCCCTATTTCATGTTATCTTATTCAGTCCTCCAAAAAGTCTCATAAGGTATCGCAGAAACAAAGCAATATATGTAGCTCCTCTCTTTAAAAAAAGAAACTGTAAAATCAGAAATGTGGACTTTTGTTTTATTAAAATGAGAAATGGTGAAGCCCAGAAATACTTTCCTTGTTCAGGCACTGAGGCTTCCCCTCACTAACCCCGTCCTCCATTCTTTCTGCTGCCACTCCCCCACCCCCAAGAAGTATGAAAACCGAAATGCTTCCTTTCTGAGCCTCCTGCAGGCCTGACCAGTGGGAAGTAAGGCTTTTCTTGGAATCTTCCTCTCAGTGATACAAAAGGAATAAGCAGAATCCCCTGTCTGGTTCTTACCTATCTCCAGAA
The DNA here is from genome assembly GCF_014754425.2 of Oryx dammah. NCBI lineage: Eukaryota > Metazoa > Chordata > Mammalia > Artiodactyla > Bovidae > Oryx > Oryx dammah. Next base: position 88,046,554 of record NW_024070185.1, read on the forward strand.
GCCTGGCAAGATGGCTTATAAGAAAAATAAAACACTAATTAATATTGTTGTATGTTATATATGATGGGACTTCTCTGGTGGCTCAGACCAAAAAGAATCTGCCTGCAAGGCAAGAAACATGGGTTCAGTCCCTGGATTGGGGACATCCCCTGGAAAAGGGAATCGCTACCCACTCCAGTATTCTTGCCTGGAGAATTCCAGCCAGAGGAGTCTGGCAGGCTACAGTCCATGGGGTCACAAAGAGTCAGACACAACTGAGCAATTAACATGTTATATGTGAAAGTCATTAAGAGAGTAAATTCTAAGAGTTCTCATAACAATGGAAATTTTTTATTTAATTTTGTATCTATGAGATGAAGCATGCTCACTAAACATATTGTGATGATCATTTCATGATGTATATAAGTCCAGTCACTGTACACCTTAAATTTATACAGTGCTGTAACATATCTCAACAAAACTGGAAGAAGAAATGAAAATCAAAAAGAGAAAAAGTAAAATGAAAGAAAGAAAAAAGAAAAAACCTATCTCAGGAGTTTTCAAAGTATGTTCTGCCGAATACTGTGTGACCCGAGAGCCTTTCAGATGGCTTACAGGGTAGAAATTGTTTTCATAATAACACTAAAATGGTATTCACGTTCATTGTATTGACATTTGCCCAAATGGTACAAAAGAAACAATGGGTAAAACTGCTGGCACAACCTCAGTCAAGCCAGCAGGACCAGACTGTACTGTAGATCATATTTCTCCCTCACATGCATTCACACACTTAAAAAAGGCCAGCTTCACTCATGATGATGCTGTAAGAGTTATTAATTTATTAACTCTCAATCTCTGAGTACAAGTCTTTTGTATTTTGTATGACAAAATGGGAAGTTCACAAAAAGGACTTTTGTTGCATCCCAAAACACTATGGTTTTCTTGAGGAAAAACACTTGTGCAATTGTTTGAATAGCAAGCCAAACTAGCCACTTTTTCATGGAACATCATTTCTTTCTGAAAGAACAATTGGCAGACAAACTGAATATTTAGACTTGGGTATTTGGCAGATATTTTCTCAGAAATGAATAAATGGAGCCTGTGGATTCAAGAAAAACGACTGACATTTTTTGTTGCCTGTGATACCATTCAATCTTTCAAGCAAAAATTAAAATTTTGAAATGCTTATACCAAGAACCATGAGCTCAAGAGCCTTTCAATCATTAAAATACCTGAGAGGTGGGTGGTGATATTAACAATTGTGATTTGTTTCATGTTCTATAATAATTAGATCAACATTTGGAAGTTCCATGTACCTCAGTGAACCAATATTTTCCAAATGGCCAATGCATTTTGGTACAAAACAATGCACAGATTGAAAAATCTGTTCAAAGTGCAAGATAACTGATTATATTTTAATGGAGGACAAAAAGTCCATTGATATGATTTCAGATTGCATATTGCAGCTAACCTTTAAGAAGCTACCACTAGTCAAGTGTTGATGTCATATCAAAGAAGGATATTCACAACTATCTGAAAGGCTCTTAAAATTCTCTTCTAAAACTACAGATCTAAGTGAGGTTCGATTTTCTTCATATACTTCAATCAAAACAACCTATCAGGCTTCCCTGGTGGCTCAGTGGTAAAGAATCTGCCTGCCAGTGCAGGAGACCTGGGTTCGATACCTAATCTGGGAAGATCCCATATGCCATAGTATGCAGCAAAGCAACTAAGTCCATGGGCCACAACTACTGAGCCTGTGCCTTAGAACACTCAAGCACCAACTGCTGAACCACATGCCGCAATTACTGAAGCCTGCACGCTTAGAGCCCATGCTCCACAACAAGAGAAACTGCAGCAATGAGAAGCCTGCACAGAGCAACTAGAGAAAGCCTGCATGCAGCAACGAAGACTCGATACAGCCAAAAATAAATAAAATGAAAAATAAAATCTATCACAGAAGATTGGATGCAGAAGTAGATATTATAATCCAGCTATCTTTTATTAAGCCAGCCATTAAAGAGATTTGCAAATAGGCACACAGTGACACTCTTCTCCAAACAAACCGATTACTGGTAAAACATCATTTTTTACAAAATATGTGAATTAACACGTAATGGGTTTATTAGTGTTATTTTAGATAGTGCTAGTGCTAAAGAACCCACCTGCCAATGCAGGAAACTCAGGTTCGATCCCTGGGTCAGGAATCTCCCCTGGAGGAGGGCATGGCAACCCACTCCAATATTCTTGTCTGGAGATTTCAAAAGACAGAAGAGCCTGGCGGGCTACAGTCCATAGGGTCACAAAGAGTCGGACATGACTGAAGCAACTTAGCACGCAGCACACAAAAATTTTATTATTTTTAAGTTCTAATACAGTAAATAGTAATACATTTACCACACATGAATAAAAGGTCTTTGGCTCCTCAATCATTTATGAGACTACAAAGGATCCTGAGAACAGAAGTCTGAGAAGTCTGGGGTCTTCAATGTCAATGCTAGTGTCTGTTTCATGCTACAGAAGAATTCATTTTTGTAAGTAATGCTGGAAATCCCTTCTCTTGTGCTGATCAGAGGAGCTAAAGAATAGAGACTATTGATGATCCAGGGCTAATCATGATGAAGCAAGCCAATTCCACTAATCAAACCGAAGAAACAGAAACAAGAGTGAGTTTACCTGCACCCTCTTTTCCAAAGACACATTTTGCTGCTGTGATGCCTCTCCTTTCACTGCAAAGAGATCCACCCATCTCTGCTGCTCCCACCTGTGCATAAACCTTTAATGTCTGTGTGATTGTCTAGGAAAAGTGAGCCGTATTTTACAGAATTATGTGAAGTTACAAAATACACCTAGTGTAGATGACATTGATTGTTTTAAAACCACTTCTTAATCACTTCACATTTTTACAATGGAGCTGGACTTTCTGGGCTTCCGGCCCCATTCCCAGGCCCCATGAGCCTGACCTCAGCATCCACCTGCCAGCAGCACCCCTAGCTCTCCTCTGCTCCTGGGCGGGCCTTCACATCCAGTCCAGACCATGCTGCCCATTGAGGGCACTTTCCTCACTTCCAGTGTGTTTGGTGATTGTTGGTCTTTTTATTTCAAGATAACTAATCTAAATAGTTCAATGCAAAGGGAAAAAGAGAAAGAAAAGCTGCAACTCCCCAGGAACATGGGTGCCTCAGTGGCCAAGCAGAACTCAGGGGCCCTATACTGATTCACAGCACAGATGGGGATCCAGCCTTGGGGAACCCCAAAAGTCAGGGCCCTTTCCCTGGGGACTCAGGCTCAGATCAGCCAATGTGCCCAGCCAGGCTTCCCCATCCTCATTTTCTCTTTCCAGTTTCACGTTGTCTTATTTTAACTTGTCTATTTCTATTGGTTGATTTAAGTCCCTTCTGGAGCGAGGAGGGAGGAAGATGACTGGGCTGTGAGACTGTTGGTGACTTAACACATTACTGACCTGAGACATGACAATATGTTTTGACAGAATGATATAGTTAACATCACTGTGTGAAGCTGTTGGAGCTTAACACTGATTATTATACAACTTATGATTGTCATTATCATTCACGTTTTGCTCTGTTGGGTTTTTGTTCCAACTTTGTGCATATTATAAACATAAGTTAATTACCATAAAATTTTCAAACATGACGCATGGCAAAATTTTGAGTGAAGAAGAATGTTTCCGTGAATTTTATTCAGATATTTTCTCTGATGGCCTGAGAGACATATATACCAGTGTCTCAGAAGATGACAGTTCTTCAGAACATAGTTCTGATTCAGATGATGTGAATATTAGACCAACTAAAAGACAAAAAACTTCAGTGATTGATTCTTATATGGAAAGTGAAAATGAAACTCATGGTGCTGGAGAAGACTTTACAGGTGTATCGGGGTAACTACTGAATGCAAGAACCCGCAAAGTGTTAGTGAAGTAACAGAATTAATTTTCAGCCAGCCAAAATAAAAATCGCTGGCCACAGGCATTACTTTCTGCAAAAATCTCCCAGTTAATAATGAGTTACTAAAGAGCTGTCCAGTTTGGGTAGAGATGGAAGGATGTATTTCCAGCTCTCACGTTTAGCATTCTAAGAATCCGCATCTCTCCAGTCTCTCACATCTGTCCTGAGGGTTCTTGCAGACACGCTGGGAGAGCAGTTGGCCTGACTTTGGCAGGAAACTGGAGAAATATCCCCAGAGAGGCCAGAAATATCCCCAGAGAGCAGTTGGCCTGACTTTGATAAGCTGGGTGGGAGTAAGAACAGGAAGCATGAACACAGCTATAATATTTGATCTTACTTCATCCTCACATCCATCTATAGAGGAGGCTCCGCATCAGACCAAACTTGGTGGCCTCAAGGAGCTAGCATTTGGATAATGAGAAAACCATACAACTCCCAGGCCTGCTCACATTATTATCAACACCAAGCACAAAGCAATCATAGCCAGAAGCCAATGGTATCCCCACCAAGGAAAACTGTCTTCAATTCTTAACTAAAAGGTCAAAGACAAAGACAAGTATTCTTTATGTAGAATTTTTCCATCCCAACTTCTGACATGTAGAGGCAACAGCATCTGGCATCTCTCCATAGACGCTTAGCTTCTGGTGTTCTTTTTGACCCCTCCATGGATTTTTCTTATCTCATCTGTGTGCTTCTTTAAGCTTTTACTGTAAAGAAAAAAAGGGATTTGGAAAATCACATAAAACAAAGATGCAGCTTAAGATAAACATCCCCATGTAGGCCACGACACAGCCTTGCTGCAGACCAGGAATGTCCCTCAGGACTCTCTCCCTTCCCAGGAAGGGGACAGAAGTGTCCTGGGGTGCTGCTGGCTCAGGGTCTGCTTGCAAGGGCAGACTTTCTTCCTATCTTTTCAGGCCCTCCAGGGGCCCAACATGCTCATTCTTCTCCCTCTAGGTCACACAGAGATGGGAGGATGCCACCCACTGTTAGAACAAATGTGATCTGGGGGCTCAGTGCACTCAGTAGCCCCATTCTGACACATGCAGATGGCAGTTCTCGGGGTCCGCTGAGGAAAAGGGGTCTGACTGCTCTTGGAGGCAGCCTCAGACTAGCCATAGAATAGTGGACATGGGTAGGGCCAATGGATACAAAACTAAAAAGACATAGTTTCCAACTTGCTGCCTTTAACTTGTGCAGGAATGAGAATTACTAACCTAGTGCAGTAACCAGACTCTGACAATGGTTGCCTGTGGGCAGAGCAGCCTGGCTTGCTACAGTCCATGGGGCTGCAGATTAGGACACAACTGAAGCAACTAAGCATGCATACACACACGCAGCAGTTGTAAACTACTCTCCTTAAAAAAAAAAAAGAATGACATGCATCTGCCTTCCAGTTTGCTGGCACGGTAAGCCTTGCAGTTGCTACAAGTGTTGGCCTAAGGCAGTGCCCTGGTTAGACAGTGAACTCTACAAATGTGACTGCCCCCTGCAGGGAGTACTGGCCTCTCTGGGGATATTTCTCCAGCTGAGCCACCTTTACAAACTACTAGTCATGTCTGACTCTTTAGGACCCCATGGACTGCAGCACACCAGGCTTCCTTGCCCTTCACTATCTCCTAGAGTTTGCTCAAAGTCATGTCCATTGAGTCAGTGATGCCATCCAACCATCTCATCCTCTGTCACCCCTTTCTCTTCCTGCCCTCAATCTTTCCCAGCATCAGGGTCTTTTCCAATAAGTCAGCTCTTCACATCAGGTGGCCAAAGTATTGGAGCTTCAGCATCAGTCCGTTCAATGAATATTCAGGGTTAAATTCCTCTAGGATTGACTGGTTTGATCTCCTTGCAGTCCAAAGGACTCTCAAGAGTCTTCTCTAACATCACAATTAGAAAGCATCAATTCTTCGGTGCTCAGCCTTCTTTATAGTCTGACTTTCACATCTACACATGACTACTGAAAAAACAATGGCTTTGACTAGATGGACCTTTGTCAGCAAAGTGATGTCTCTGTTTTTTAATACACTGTCTAGGTTTGTCATAGTTTTCCTTCCAAGAAGCAAACATCTTTTATTAATAATTTCATGGCTGCAGTTTCTGTCTGCAGTGATTTTGGAGCCCAAGAAAATAAAGTCTGTCACTGTTTCCATTTTTCCTGTTCTATTTGCCATGAAGTAATGGCACCAGATGCCATGATCTTACTTTTTTTAATGTTGAGTTTCAGGTCAGCTTTTTTACTCTTCCCTTTCACTTTTATCAAGAGGATCTTTAGTTCCTCTTGCTTTCTGCCATTAGAGTGGTATCATCTGCATATCTGGACTTGTTGATATTTTCTCCAGAAATCTTGATTCCAGCTTGTGATTCGTCCAGCCTGGCATTTTGCATGATGTTCTGTGTAGAAGTTAAATAAGCAGGGTGACAGTATATAACCTTGATGTATACCTTCCCCAATTTTGAACCAGTCTGTTGTTTCATGTAAGGTTCTAACTGTTGCTTCTTGACCTGCATACAGTTTTCTCAGGTGACAGATATACTTCCTGATGTACAGAGAACTTTCAGATGTACAAAGTGGATTTAGAAAAGGCAGAGGAACCAGAGATAAAATTTGCCAACATTTGTTGGATCATAGAGAAAGCAAGGGAATTCTGGAAAAACATCTATTTCTACTTCATTGACTATGCTAAAGCCTTTGACTGTGTGGATCACAACAAACTTTGGAAAATTCTCCAAGAGATGGGAATACCAGACCACCTTACCTGCCGCCTGAGAAATCTGTATGCAGGACAATAAACAACAGTTAGAACTGGACATGGAGCAAAGGACTGGCTCAAATTTGGGGAAAGGAGTACAACAAGGCTATATATTGTCACGGTGCTTATTTAACTGCTATGTAGAATACATCATGTGAAATGCCGGGTTGGATAAATCACAAGCTGGAATCAAGGTTGTGGGGAGAAATATCAACAACTTCAGATATGCAGATGATAGCATTCTAGTGGCAGAAAGCAAGAGGAACTAAAGAGCCTCTTGATGAAAGTGAAAGAGGAGAGTGAAAAAGCTGGCCTAAAACTCAACATTCAAAAAACTAAGTTCATGGCATCTGGTCCCATCACTTCATGGCAAATAGAAGAGGAAAAAATGGAAACAGTGACAGACTTTATTTCCTTAGACTCCAAAAATCACTGTGGACAGTGACTGAAGCCATAAAGTTAAAAGACACTTGCTCCTTGGAAGAAAAGCTATGACAAACCTAGATAGTGTATTAAGAAGCAGAGACATACTTTGCTGACAAAGTTCCAGATAGCCAAAGGTATGATTTTTTCCAATGTAACAGCTGGATAAAGAAGGCTGAGTGCCAAAGAATTGATGCTTTCGAACTGTGGTACTGGAGAAGACTCTTGAGAGTCCCTTGGACAGCAAGGAAATCAAATCAGTCCATCCTAAAGGAAATCAACCCTGAATATTCACTGAATGAACTGACGCTGAAGCTGAAGCTCCAATACTTTGGCCACCTGATGTGAAGAGCCAAATTACTGGAAAAGACCCTGATGCTGGGAAGGATTGAGGGCAGGAAGAGAAGGGGACAGAGGATGAGATGGTTGGATGGCATCACTGACTCAGTGGACATGAGTTGGAGCATATTCAGGAAGATGGTGAAGGACAGGGAAGTCTGGCATGCTGCCATTCATGGGGTCGCAAAGATCAGACACGACTGAGTGACTGAAGAACTGGGGGCTCAGTAGTAAGGAATTCATCTCCCCATGCAGGCGACCCGGGTTTGATCCCTGGGTTGGGAAGACCTCCTGAAGAAGGATATGGCAATCCACTCTAGTATTCTTGCCTGGGAAATCCCATGGATAGGGGAGCCTGGTGGGCTACAGTCCATGGGGTTGCAAAAGAGTTCAACACAACTTAGTGACTAAACAACTGACTTTTTAAAGTGATCAATAGTTTCTTATATTTGCCTTTCCTATTGTGTGATTTTCCCTTTTCTATGGATTCTTGCTCCTTTTCTATTTAGAAAACACCTTTCAATATTTCTTTTAGAATAGGTTTAGTACTGTTGTGTTCTTCTAGCTTTTGCTTTTCTGAGAACTTCTTTCTCTCTATGCTAAATGATAATCTTCCTGGGTAGAGTATCCTTGGTTGTGGGTTTTCCTTTTTCAGGACTTTGAATATATCATGCCACTCCATTCTGGCCTGCAAAATTTCTGCAGAGAAATCAGCTGATAGTCTTATGAAGGTTCTCTTGTGACTGACCCGTTTTTCTTTTGCTACCTTTGTTCAGTCATTAAGTCGGGTCCAACTCTTTGCAACCCCATGAACTGTAGCACATCAGGTTTCCTTGCTCCTCACTATCTCTTGGAGTTTGCTCAAACTTGTGTTCACTGAGTTGGTGATGCCATCCAACCATCTCATCCTCTGTCCCTGCTTCTGCCGCCTTTAGAATCCTCTCTTTAATTATATCAACTCCTTATTTTAATTATATTTATGTCTTAGTGTGGGTCTGTTTGGGTTCATCTTATTTGGGACCTTTTGTACTTCCTGCACCTGAATAGCTATTTCCTTCTTGAAGTCTGGGAATTTTTCAGCCATCATTTCTTCAAATACATTTTTGATCCCCTTCTCTCTCTTTTCTCCTTCTGGTACCTTTATTTTTCATGCTTTATATTATCCCACAAATTTCGTATGTTGCCTTCATTTGTTTTCATTTGCCTTTCTGTGTGCTGTTCTGATTGGGTGATTTCCATTATTCCATTTTCCAGATCACTTACTTGTTCTTCTGTGTTACTTAGTTTGGTATTAACTGCTTCTGGATTGATTTTTATCTCAGCAATTAAGTTGTCTAATTTTGATTGGTTCCTTTTTATAGTTTCTAGTTAGAGTGATCTGCATTTCTATTTAAAATCTTGACTGTCTTCAGCATTTTTATTACCTCTTTTTTGAGCTCAGGGTCTTGTAGACTGGTGAGGTCTGTTTCATTATTTGTTCTTTCATGGGATTTTTCTTGTTCTTTTAATTGAGAGTGATTCCTCTGATCTTTCATTTTACTTCACTTTCTCTGCCTGTATAACTTTAGGAGAAAATTACCTAAATGGTCCTTGAAGGGGTGTTTTTCTGTGGGAGCACCTCTGTGTAGACTGTGTGAGTCCAGTATTTTTGATACGGGTGTCTTTTGTGTGTGCTGGCTGTTTCCCACGTGATGTGCTGTGCTCAGTTGCTGAGTCATGTTTGACTTTTTGCGACCTCAAAGACTATAGCCCACCAGGCTCCTGTCCATGGGGTTTTTCAGGCAAGTATACTGGAATGGGTTGCCATTTCCTCCTCCAGGGGATCTTGCCAACTCAAGGATCGAACCTGTGTCTCCTGCATCACCTGCACTGCACATGGATTATTTACCTCTGAGCCATCCGGGAAGCCCTTTCCACTCGACAGTGGGTGTAATTAACGCTGTGATATCCAGAGCCAACACTGGTTATTGGGCAGGGGCTCCTCTCTGTTCCATAGCCATCACAGCCCTGTCAGGGGCAGGGTCTGCTCCCCAGTTGTTGGAGTAGAAGCCCTGATGGATGGATTAGATAACATTCTGGTGCCTTTGACTCCATGCTCTGCCCCAAAGGAGCTGAGTGCTGAAGCAACTGAGGTCCCACTCACCACCTGTGCTGTAGTCCATGGTCACGTGGAAGCAGCCCAAGGTCACATCCTTTTCTCCATTGTGTTTATCCTACACCTCATCCTGGGCTGATGCTGGGGGCCAGGGTGCTATGGCTACAGGGACCAAGGTAGTTGTGCTGCCGCATGGGACCTGGCCGCCTCTATAGCAGGTCTCTCCCAGGACCTGATCATCCCAGATCCAGCTGCAAACTGTGGTAAGGGGTGGGCAGAACCAGAGCACTCCTGCCAGGAAAGGAACTGCTGCATATTCCTCCCCAGGGGCTGTCCATGTAAGATGTGTGTTTCTGAGGCACCACCCAGATGTGCACACCAGCAACCCCTGCTTCTGCTGGACCTGTGCCCCACTGTTAATGCACTGACAATGGGCTCCAGTGGAGGACCACACTTGTCATTCCCATGCTAACAATGGGCTCCAAGGTTCAAAGCATATCACACCCCAGCCCCCAGGCTGTCTCTGTGCAGCTAGACCGAGTCTTCTCCCAGGGCCCATCCACCCCAGATTCAGTGCCTAGTTGCTGTTGGTACTGGAAGCCCCATCTGGTATGCATTTCGGGCTGGGAAGTGCAGCAAGGTAGCAGTCCATCTCTCTCAGCCCTGATTGTTGGTAAGCTGGCATGCATCCTGCGAGCAGGATCCTGACCATTCCAACCCCTCTGTCTGGCCTCCCAGCAGGCAAGGGGGGTCCCCCAGAAAGTACCCATCTGTGTGGACTTTCTCGCCTATGTCCTGATCCTCTTGCCCAGGGTCCTACTGTTCCTTAACAGACTTAGGTCCTCGGGACTGGACAAGGAGTGGACATGATACCTGGGACAGGAGCACCCATCTTGCTGTCAGGCTATGGGTAAAACTGATCATGGAGAAGACAGAGGCGACCCTGATATACTATGCCTCGTCACACCTCCCCTTCTGAGAGCCTTCAGTTATGGGAGATGATCCATTCCTGTCTGAGCCAATGTTTTCTATCACTGTTGTGGAAAATACCCTAGGTGGTACTTTGTCTAAAATTTCTATCTTGTATAAGGTATCATGCCAGATACTTTTCCTACTGAATGTGATGGAATCTCAGGGAGACGTGGCAGTTCAGAATCATGATTTGACAGGTGCGTCTAGACATACCTGCAGTGCCTTTGCCCCTTCCTGGGGTGGAGGTCACACTCACTCCCTGTGACAGCCCCGTAAAGAGGTCCTAAAGGGGGTAATGAGCCCATTTTAAAGGTGGAGATCTGAAGCCTGACCACCACACCGGGCATGACAGGGCATGAAGGCAGAGATGAGTCGCCTATTAGGACATGAAGAGCTGAAATGATTTCTTGCTAAGAGATGGTTAGTTTCCAATGAAAGATTCCTCATGTACAATAATGGAAACCATTAGCTCAAGGTACCTGTGTCAACTGTCTCCAGACTCCCCATGTACAACGTCCTTCAAGCCTCTAAAAGCACATGGTGAATGGCTGGCACTCTGTCCTTTCCGTGTAACCCCTGCCACTGCTCACTTGTACTCGCGCGCTCTCTCTCTCTCACACACACATATACACGGGACCTCGACCTACTGTCCCGGCACCCAAACTTGTTTTGCCAGAACAGAATATATATTATGTTGTTGCTTTGCTTACAGAGGATCCCCTAAAACACAGGGCTCTGTGTACTACCCCCTCGCCTTCTCTGCTGCAGAGATCTGGTCCACAGGCAATGACTCTGTCAGAGAGGACTATCGTTTTCAGAAGCCAATGGGCAGCCCCATAGACATCAATTGTAACTACAAATGGAAATCCCTGTAACACCCTTGAATGAACTAACAGTGCATGGAGGGCTCTCTGACAGATCACAAATATGTGGCATGAGGAAGTTCATGCTTATGGTCAGTTGCTTAGCCCTGTCTGACTCTGTGACCCTATGGACCCTAGACTGGCAGCCTCCTCTGTCCATGGACTTCTCCAGGCAAGAACAGAGGAGTGGGTGGCCATTTCCTCCTCCAGGGGATCTTCCCAATCCAGGGACTGAACCTGAGTCTCCTGTATCGCCTGCATTGGTAGGCAGATTCTTTGCCACTGAGCCACCAGGTAAGCCCCCATGAGGAAGTTAAAGTCTTTATTGATAAGAGCTGATCTTACAAAGAGGTCTGTGAGAGAATTAAAACAGAGAAATACAAAGTGTGAGTGCATGTTGGAGGATACAGGACACAAGCAGGTGTAGCTCTCACTGGTCCCGTCTGGCCTGAGTACACTAACACTGACAGTTAATTATATTGCCTGAGATAGTTGTTGAGATCAAACTTCATCCTGCCCATTCTCTTTCTTTGCCACCCTCACTGCCCACCCTCCAGTTTCTCTAACATAACAACCCATGTGCTTCCTCACCCCAGGGCCATTGCACATGCTGTTTCTTCTGCCTGTCTTCAGTTCCCTAGTGCTCCTCCCGCTTCAGGACTCTGCTTAAATGCCCTGTCCCAGCAAGTCCACCTTCAACCTCTGGACCATGTCAGTTCAGTTTAGTCGCTCAGTCGTGTCCAAATCTTTCTGACTCCACGAACCACAGCACGCCAGGCCACCCTGTCCATCACCAACTCCCGCAGTTTACCCAAACTCATGTCCATTGAGTTGGAGATGCCATCCAACCATCTCATCCTCTGTCGTCCCCTTCTCCTCCCACCCTCAATCTTTCTCAGCATCAGGGTCTTTTCAAATGAGTCAGCCCTTCGCATCAGATGGTCAAAGTATTGGAGTTTCAGCTTCAGCATCAGTCCTTCCAATGAACACCCAGGACTGATCTCCTTGAGGATGGACTGTTTGGATCTCCTTGCAGTCCAAGGGATTCTCAAGAGTCTTCTCCAACACCACAGTTCAAAAGCATCAATTCTGCAGCACTCAGCTTTCTTCACAATCCAACTCTCACATCCATACATGACCACAGGAAAAACCATAGCCTTGACTAGATGGACCTTTGTTGGCAAAGTAATGTCTCTGCTTTTGAATATGCTGTCTAGGTTGGTCATAACTTTCCTTCCAAGGAGTAAGTGTCTTTTAATCTCACGGCTGCAATCACTATCTGTGGTGATTTTGGAGCCAAAAAAAAAAAAAAAAAACAGTCTGACACTTGTTTCCACTGTTTCCCCATCTATTTGCCATGAAGTGATGGGACCAGATGCCATGATCTTCGTTTTCTGAATGTTGAGCTTTAAGCCAACTTTTTCACTCTCCTCTTTCATTTTCATCAAGAGGCTCTTTAGTTCCTCTTCACTTTCTGCCATAAGGGTGGTGTCATCTGCACATCTGAGGTTATTGATATTTCTCCCAGCAATCTTGATTCCAGCTTGTGCTTCCTCCACCCCAGCATTCCTCATGATGTACTGTGCATATAAGTTAAATAAGCAGGGTGACAATATACAGCCTTGACGTACTCCTTTTCCTATTTGGAACCAATCTGTTGTTCCATGTCCAGTTCTAACTATTGCTTCCTGACCTACATATAGGTTTCTCAAGAGGCAGGTCAGGTGGTCTGGTATTCCCATCTTTTGAAGAATTTTCCACAGTTGATTGTGATCCACACAGTCAAAGGCTTTGGCATAGTCAGTAAAGCAGAAATAGTTGTTTTTCTGGAACTCATTGGCTTTTTCGATGATCCAGTGGATGTTGGCAATTTGATCTCTGGTTCCTCTGCCTTTTCTAAAACCAGCTTGAACATCTGGAAATTCACGGTTCACGTATTCGTGAAGTCTGTCTTGGAGAATTTCGAGCATTACTTTACTAGCGTGTAAGATGAGTGCAATTGTGTGGTAGTTTGAGCATTCTTTGGCATTGTCTTTCTTTGGGATTGGAATGAAAACTGACCTTTTCCAGTCCTGTGGCCACTGCTGAGTTTTCCAAATTTTCTGGCATATTGAGTGCAACACTTTCACAGCATCACCTTTCAGGATTTGAAAGAACTCCACCGGAATTCCATCACCTCCACTAGCTTTGTTCGTAGTGATGCTTCCTAAGGCTCACTTGACTTCACATTCCAGGATGTTTGGCTCTGGATGAGTGATCATACAGTCGTGATTATTTTGGTCGTGAAGATCATTTTTGTACAGTTCTTCTGTGTATTCTTGCCACCTCTTCTTAATATCTTCTGCTTCTGTCCTTTATTGAGCCCATCTTTGCATAAAATGTTCCCTTGGTATCTCTAATTTTCTTGAAGAGATCTCTAGTCTTTCCCATTCTGTTGTTTTCCTCTATTTCTTTGCATTGATCGCTGAAGAAGGCTTTCTTCTCTCTCCTTGCTATTCTTTGGAACTCTGCATTCAGATGCTTATATCTTTCCTTTTTTCCTTTGCTTTTCACGTCTTTTCTTTTCACAGCTACTTGTAAAGCCTCCCCAGATAGCCATTTTGCTTTTCTGCATTTCTTTTCCATGGGGATGGTCTTGATCCCTGTCTCCTATACAATGTCATCAACCTCCATCCATAGTTCATCAGGCACTCTGTCTATCAGATCTAGTCCCTTAAATCTACTTCTCACTTCCACTGTATAATCATAAGGGATTTTATTTAGGTCATACCTGAATGGTCTAGTGGTTTTCCCTACTTTCTTCACTTTGAGTCTGAATTTGGTAATAAGGAGTTCATGATCTGAGCCACAGTCAGCTCCTGGTCTTGTTTTTGCTGACTGTAGAGCTTCTCCATCTCTGGCTGCAAAGAATATAATCAATCTGATTTCGGTTGACCATCTGGTGATGTCCATGCGTAGAGTCTTCTCTTGTGTTGTTGGAAACGGGTGTTTGCTATGACTAGTACATTCTCTTGGCAAAACTCTATTGGTCTTTGCCCTGCTTCATTCCATACTCCAAGGTGAAATTTGCCTGTTACTCCAGGTGTTTCTTTGGAGAAGGCAATGCAACCCACTCCAGTAGTCTTGCCTGGGAAATCACATGGACGGAGGAGTCTGGTAGGTTACAGTCCATGGGGTTGCAAAAAGTTGGACATGACTGAGCGAGTTCACTTTCACTTTCATTCACAGGAGAAGAAAATAGCAACCCACTCATGTTCTTGCCTGGAGAATCCCAGGGACAGGGGAGCCAGGTGCGCTGATTCGGACACGACTACTGTGACTTAGCAGCCAGGTGTTTCTTGACTTCCTACTTTTGCATTTGAGTCCCCTATAATGAAAAGGACATCTTTTTGGGGTGTTAGTTCTAAAAGGTCTTGTAGGTCTTCACAGAACCATTCAACTTCAGCTTATTCAGCATTACTGGTTGGGGCGTAGGCTTGAATCACCATGATATTGAATGGTTTGCCTTGGAAATGAACAGAGATCATTCTGTCATTTTTGAGATTGCATCCAAGTACTGCATTTCAGACACTTTTGTTGACCATGATGGCTACTCCATTTCTTCTAAGGGATTTCTGCCCACAGTAGTAGATATAATGGTCATCAGAGTTAAATTCACCCATTCCAGTCCATTTTAGTTCACTGATTCCTAGAATGTCAACGTCCACTCTTGCCATCTCCTCTTTGACCACTTCCAATTTGCCTTGATTCATGGACCTGACATTCCAGGTTCCTATGTAATATTGCTCTTTACAGCATTGGACCTTGCTTCTGTCACCAGTCACATCCACAACTGGATATTGTTTTTGCTTTGACTCCATCCCTTCATTCTTTCTGGAGTTATTTCTCCAATGATCTCCAGTAGCATATTGGGCACTTACCAACCCGGGGAGTTCCTCTTTCAGTATTTTATCATTTTGCCTTTTCATACTGTTCATGGGGTTCTCAAGGCAAGAATACTGAAGTGGTTTGTTGCTCCTTACCTTGGACGGGGGCTATCTCCTCACAGCTGCCCCTCCTGACCTTGAATGTGGAGTAGCTCCTCTCGGCCCTCCTGAGCCCGCGCAGCTGCCGCTCCTTGGATGTGGGGTTAGTCCTCTCAGCCCGGAATGCACCCTATCTACTGACAAATACATAGCATTAAGACTTACCTGTACAGTTTACAGAACAGCAATGAGACAGACAACCACCCGGGTTAGGTTATGCTAAGGCCTTGTCTGCACTATCTGCCATAGCAGCTACAGGCCACATGGAGCTATTTTTATTACAATGAAATAAAATTAAAAATTCAGTTCCTCAGCCCCAGGGACCATTCTGGGTGCTTAGAAACCACATGTAGCTAGTGCATTGGGCAGCACAGACAGAATATGTCCCTCATCCCCCAAGGTTCTACTGGACAGCCTTGTCTAAGCTGCTCAGTGCAAGCTCAGCTTTCTAAAGCACAGGTATGAGTCTTACTAGTCACTCAACTGGCCCCATCTGTAAAATGATGATAGTGCCTAACCTTGAAGAAGTTACTGTAAGATTTTTATATCTCATATATGAAACATACACACAGAGCAACCAGATTCCCAGCACGTACACACGTGGTGTTTTGCTGCCTGATAAATCTGAGTAACTACTGGGTCTTGGTCCACTTGGGCTGCTGTGACAGAAAACCAAATACTGGGTGGCTTATAGACAAGAACTGCTCACAGTTCTGGAGGCTATAAGTCCAAGATCTTGGCACCAGCAGGAGGACCCGCTTCCTGGTTCATAGACGGATGACTTACTGCTG
This sequence comes from Oryx dammah, assembly GCF_014754425.2. NCBI lineage: Eukaryota > Metazoa > Chordata > Mammalia > Artiodactyla > Bovidae > Oryx > Oryx dammah. Next base: position 88,062,753 of record NW_024070185.1, read on the forward strand.
TCCGCCATCACATACAGGAAGGGGCAAGGGAGATCTCTAGGGTCTCTTTTGTAAGGTCACCAAGCCCATCAGGGGCTCTATCCTCATGCCCTAGTCATCTCCCAAAGGTCCAACCTAATACCATCACATGGAGCATCAGGATTTAACACGGTAATTTTGGGGAGACACAGCCTACACATGGGCTCAAGTTTCTGCTAAGTGTCTTCATGGAGACACACATGCTTCTTATTTGTTTCTGATATGAGATACAGGAATGTGTATACCGGTCAAGAAGTAACAGTTAAAACTGGACATGGAACAACGGACTGGTTCCAAATTTGGAAAGAAGTACGTCAAGGCTGCATACTGTCACCCTGCTGATTTAATTAATATGCAGAGTACATCATGCAAAATGCCAGGCTAGATGAAGCACAAGCTGGAATCAAGATTACTGGGAGAAATATCAACAACCTCAGATATGCAGATGACACCACCCTTGTTTCAGAAAGTGAAGAGGAACTAAAGAGCCTCTTGATGAAAGAGGAGAGTAAAAAAGCTGACTTAAAACACAACATTCAAAAAATTAAGATCATGGCATTGGTCCCATCACTTCGTGGCAAATAGATGGGGAAACAATGGAAACAGTGACAGACTTAAATTTTCTTGGATTCCAAAATCACTGTGGGAGAGCCATGAAATTAAAAGATGCTTGCTCCTTGGAAGAAAAGCTATGACAAACCTAGACAGTGTATTAAGAAGCAGAGACATTACTTTCCTGACAAAGGTCCATATAGTCAAAGCTACGGTTTTTCCAGTAGTCATGTACAGATGTGAGAGTTGGACCAAAAGAAGGCTGAGCACTGAAGAATTGAAGTTCACAGCTTCTGAACTGTGGTGTTGGAGAAGACTTTTGAGAGTCCCTTGGACAGCAAGGAGATCAAACCAGTAAATCCTAAAGGAAATAAACTCTGAATATTCATTTGAAGGACTGATGCTGAAGCTGAAACTCCAATACTTTGGCAACCTGATGTGGAGAGCTGACTCATAGGAAAACACCCTGATGCTGGGAAAGATTGAAGGTGGGAGAAGTAGCAGATGACAGAGGACTAGATGATTGGATGGCATTACTGACTCGATGGACATGACTGTGCAAATCTGGGAGATAGTGTAGGGCAGAGAAGCCTGGTGTGCTGCAGTCCATAGGGTCACAAAGAGTATGACACGTCTGAGTGACTGAACAGCAGTATCTCTGATCCCTTAAAGGCCTGAGGAAATCTGACTCTGAAATGCTTGCAACATTCCTGTCCTACCCAGGATTTCTCTCCATCTTGGATTCTTCCAAGATGTTCTTCTGAAATGCACAGTCATTTCAGAAGACTTTACCCTGATCTCAGCTGCTTTACCCTGGTTAGGTCTGAGTTGCTTGTTACTCCCTTAGAAAGTGTTTATTGCTCACCGTTGTGTTGGTAGCCATCAGCGGATGAGGGGTAAGTGATAACTAAGTGATAGCGTCTCTCCACCACAATCCTCCACAAGCCACAGGTTGCATGCTTCTCTTTCTAGATCCTTCACCCACAAATCCAAACCACCTTGTAGGGAATTCCCCAGCAGTCCAGCAGTTAAGACTCTGCATTTAAACCACAGAGGGGACAGGTTAACTAAGACTCCCACATGCTGTGTGGTGTGCCCCTTGGGAAAAAACCTTTTATTCTTGAGAGACTTTCATCTCTCAAAGATGCATCAGTAAATCCCATTTCTTAGTAGCACCACCAGGCAACCGTATTTCTAAGGACTTCCTTAGAAACGATTAAATGTGGATTTGTGAATTTTAAAAGACAATTTCAACTTATTGCGAAGTCATGAAACACCCCTAGAGGAGGCCTTCCAATCCACAACTGCTGTGGGTCCCAGACAGAGAGAAGGATAGAGGCAGTGTGAGTTACTCATTAACCATTAGTTCATTGTTGTGGTGACCAACCTCTCCAAAATACATTATTATTCTTTTTTTAAAAAGACATTATAACCTAGGACTGATATTAGGTTTTACTCTTTTGTACATAATTTAGACAAGAGTATCACTGATATTCAGAGAGATGAATACATTTACACAGACATGAAATAAAGCAGTTTTGAAATGACTTACATCAGAGGCTTCTGAGACATGGGCCATAAAACAAAGCACAGGCCAAGGCCAAGGCCAAGGCTACCGTAAGAACAGAAGTGGGTATCACCTGGCTGCCTTTTCCCTTGGACTCAAAATCCTATGTTCTTATGCTGTGAAAGACGGCAACCAGTTCCTAAGCATGAACATCTGTCATTACAGTGTGGGCATTCTTTTTAGGGCTTGTTTTCATGAAACACTACACATTTTGGGACACATGGTGCACACTAGGGGAAACAAAGTTCTCATGGCAAAGTGCAGTCAGCAGAACCTAGAGGTGATCGCCCATAAATGTGGCATGCTGCAGTTCATTGGGTCACAAGTCAGACACGACTCAGGGACTGAGTAACGGTAACAACAAAGAATGGAGAGTAAGTCCCATTCAAACGTGGAAGGTGGCTCTTTTCCTTCTGCATCTGGATGCAGCTGTCTTTCTTGTCTGGATCTTGAAGGAGGAAACACACCCAAACCTGAGAAGAAATGAGGAACTGGCGGTCACTGCCCTTGAGGTCAAGGCTGTGGGTGGCATTAGCCGACCACTAACTTATTGAGTAAAACATCCAGGCCATGGAAACACCAGGACGGCAGGGGCAGACTGCAAAGGACGTGCAAAATGCCCAAGAGGAATAGCAAGGTGTTCCCAGTTATGACTGTGGAGGAATTCCCTTGCAATAAAGCAACTGGAAACTGATACGGAGAAACCTCATAAAGTAGCACATGCAGAAACTGTTCAGTTGCTGTCATGTCTGACCCTTTGCAACCCCATGAATTGCACCACAGCAGCCTCCTCTGTCCTTCACTATCTTCCAGAGCTTGCTCAAACTCATGTACACTGAGTCAGTGATGCCATCCAACCATCTCATCGTCTGCTGCCACCTTCTCCTCTTGCCTTCAACCTTTCCCAGTATCAGGATCTTTTACAATGACTCAGTTCTTCACATCTGGTGACCAAAGTATAGGAGATTCAGCTTCAGCATCAGTCCTTCCAATGATGAATGACCAGAATGATTCAGGGTTGATTTCCATTAGCAATGACTGGCTTGATCTCCTTGCTTTTGAAGGGACTCTCAAGAATCTTCTCCAGCACCACAATTCGAAAGCATCAATTCTTTAGCGCTCAGCCGAAGAAATCGTTGTTGTTCAGTTGCTAACATGTCCGACTCTGAAACGCCTTCACCAACTCTTGGACTTTGGATTATGGTTCAACTCTCACATCCATACACGACTACTGGAAAAACCATAGCTTTGATTAGATGGACCTTTGTCAGCAAAGTTTTGTCTCTGCTTTTTAAAACACTTACTAGGTTTGTCAAAGCTTTCCTTCCAAGGAGCGAGTGTCCTCATTTCATGGCTGCAATCACCATCCACAGTGATTTTGGACCCCAAGAAAATAAGTCTGCCACTGTTTCCACTTTTTTTCCTTTTATTTGCCATGAAATAATGTGACTGGATGCCATGATCTTAGTTTTTTGAATGTTGGGTATTAAGCCAGCCTTTTCACTCTCCTCTTTCACCTTCATTAATAGAATCTTTAGTTTCTCTTCGCTTTCTGCCATAGGGGTGGTGTCTTTTGCATATCTGAGGTTGTTGATATTCCTCCCAGTTATCTTGATTCCAGCTTGTGCTTCATCCAGCCTAGCATTTTGCAAGATGTACTCAACATAGAATTTAAACAGGGTGACAATATACAGCCTTGTTGTACTCCTTTCCCAATTTGGAACCAGTCTGTTGTTCCCTGTCCAGTTCTAACTGTTGCTTCTTGACCTGCTATATATAGGTTTCTCAGGAGACAGGTAAGGTGGTCTGCTATTCCCATCTCTTAAAGAATTTTCCAGTTTGTTGTGATCCACACAAAGAATTTAGCATAGTCAATGAAGCAGAAATAGGTTTTTCTGGAATTCCTTTGCTTTCTCTGTTATCTAACAGATGTTGTCAATTTGATGTCTGGTTCCTCTGCCTTTTCTAAACCTAGCTTGTACATCTAGAAGTTCTCAGTTCTTGTACTGTTGAAACCTAGCTTGAACGATTTTTATCCTTACCTTGCTAACACGTGAAATGAGCACCAACTGTGTGGTTTTAACATTCTTTGGCATTGCCCTTCTTTAGGATTGGAATGAAAACTGCCCTTTTCCTGTCCTGCAGCCACTGCTGAGTTTTCCAAATTTGCTGGCATATTGAGTGCAGCACTTTAACAGCATCATCTTTTAGGATTTGACATAGCTCAGCTGAAATTCCATCACTTCCACTAGTTTTGTTCCTAGTAATGCTTCCCTAAGGCCCACTTGACTTCGCATTCCAGGATGTCTGAGAGCTCTTAGGTGAGTGATCACACCATCATGGTCATCTGGTTCATTAAGACTTTTTAAATACAGTTTCTCTGTATATTCTTGCCACCTCTTCTTAGTACCTTCTGCTTCTATTAGGTCCACATCAATTCTGTCCTTTATTGTGCCCATTTTTGCATGAAATGTTCCCTCAGTATCTCTAATTTAAGAGATCTCTAATCTGTCCCATTCTATTATTTTCCTCTATTTCTTTGCATTGATTAATGAGGAAGGCTTTCTTATCTCTCCTTGCTATTCTCTGGAACTCTGCATTCAGAAGGGTATCTTTTTCTTCTTTGCCTTTCATTTCTGTTCTTTTTTCAGCTATTTGTAAGGCCTCCTCAGACAACCATTTGGCCTTTTTGCATTTCTTTTGCTTGGGGATGGTTTTGGTCAACACTTCCTATACAATGTCACAAACCTCCATCCATAGTTCTTCATGCACTCTATCAGATTTAATCCCTTGAATCTATTCGTCACCTCCACTGTGTAATCATAATGGATTTGATTAAGGTCACACTTGAATTGCCTAGTGGTTGTCTCTACTTGAAGTCTGAATTTTGCAATAAGCAGCTCATGATCTGAACCAGTCAGCTCCCTATTGTTTTTGCCTATTGTATAGAGCTTCTCCATCTTCAGCTACAAAGAATATAATCAATCTGATTTTGGTATGAACCATCTGGTGATTTCCATGTGTAGAGTTGTCCCTTCTATTGTTGGAAGAGTGTTTCCTTGACCAGTGCAGTCTCTTGGCAAACTATTAGCCTTTGCCCAGTTTCATTTTGTACTCCAAGGCCAAATTTGCCTATTACTCCAGGTCTCTTGACTTTCTACTTTTGCAGTGAAGTCCCCTATGATAAAAAGGACATCTTTTTTGTGTGTTAGTTCTAGAAGGTCTTGTAGGTCTTCACAGAACTGTTCAGCTTCAGCTTTTTCAGCATTAGTGGTTTGAGCATAGACTTGGGTAACTGTCACGTTGGTTTTGCCTTGGAAACAACTGAAATCTTTTTGTCATTCTTGAGACTGCATGGAAGTACTGCACTTCATACTCTTTTGCAGACTATGAGGGTTAGTCCATTCCTTCCAAGGGATTCTTGCCCACAGCTGTATATATAATGGCCATTTGAATTAAACTCACCCATCCCCATCCTTTTTAGTTCACTGATTTCTAAAATGTTGATGCTCACTCTTCCCATCTCCTGTTTGACCATTTCCAATTTACCTTGATTCATGGACCTAACATTCCAGGTTTCCATGTAGTATTATTCTTTACAGCATCAGACTTTACTTTTACCACCAGACACATCCACAACTGCATCGTTTCTGCTTTGGCTCAGCCTCTCATTTCTTCTGAAGCTATTTCTTCACTCTTTCCCAGTAGCATAGTGGACACCTAGCTAGCTGGGGGGGGGGGGGGGGGTTCATCTCTGTGTCATATCTTTTCACCTCTTCATACTGTTCACGGGCTTCTCAAGGCAAGAATGTTGAAGTAGTTTGCCATTTCATTCTCCACTGGACCCCATTTTGTCAGATTTCTGCAGCACGACCCATCTATCTATCTTCAGTGGCTCTACACAGAATGGCTCATAGTTTCGTTGAATTTTACAAGGCTGTGATCCATGTGATCATTTTGGTTAGTTTTCTGTGATTGTGGTTTTCACTCTAGGGCTAGGGAAATAAAAGCACTAAGAGACTCGGGATTAATTTGTGTGAGAGAAAATGGTTGCATCAGCCAACGTTTCATCACAGTAAATGTACCTGCTTAGCCATCAGCTCCAACAGGCAACCTGGGCCTGGGCAGCTGCTCTTTTCTCTGCAATCCTGGCCACCAATGTGTGGTACTAAGGTGAAAGGGAGCTATTAGATCCTCACTGGCCTTCACAGGCACCACTCAGAGAAAGAATTCCCACGTTGAAAAATGAGAAGTGTGCCTAGCTGCCACAGCAAACCCATCATCAAACACATTCTCCACTAACAGTCAGGGAGGACCATCTCTCAAAGCTGTAAATCCACTATGGTCACTTGGGATTTGCACTTGACACTTTTTGTCTATGATCATTTTCTTCTGGGGCCTCCTGACCATTCACAATAGGAGTGTAACTGAGACAGTGGTCACACAACTGATCTTTGTGTAAAGAGAGCAATTATCTCGCTACGCCTCCTTCCAGGAAGAAGTTGGGGGTAGGTGGATATTGTGACCTGCGATGTGAGTGCCATCTCAATGTCCTGCAGACAGGACACAATCTCTTTACCAGGGACTACACTCACCAGTAGCCCTTGAGGCCTGGGCTGCTCCCTCGACTACAGATGCTGAGAGGGATGACAGATGACAGCACCAACTCTCAGTGACACCAGTCACAATGTTATGGACATGCCCTGCAGGCAGTGAGAGGCCCTAATGGAGGCCCTCCTGACTCCACTGTGGGCCTCTGCCCAAGCACTCAGCTTCACATGCATTTGTCAGGCACTCGGGACTGGCAGACAGCTCCCAAGGTGGAGAGCCATTTAAAGATGGGACTCTCAGGTGAACCTGAGATGGATCTGCTCAGAGTGTTTCTTCTAACACAGAAAAGTAACCTAGGCACTGTATTAGCTTACTCCTTTTTTCAGTAACATACTTTCATATACTTCCCTCTGAGGGGGGATTTTCTGCTCAAACTAACTCACACCAGAACTCTTTCAAAAGGTGTGAGTAGTACTCTGAGGGGACTTCCCAGGGGACTAGATAGGACTTTACTATCTGAAAAAACCTGTGACACAAGAATCTTAAAATCTTGCCTTTAAGGATCATAAAAAGTAAATAAACTAAGCACAAAATTATATTAACATGACCCTGAAAAAAAAAAATAAAAGTATGTCTAATTTATGGAAGTTATGGTTTCTACAAAGTGCAAAGGAATTTGTTAATAGGAAGTGAAGTCGCTCCGTCATGTCTGATTCTTTGTGACCCCATGGACTGTAGCCTACCAGGCTCCATCCATGAGATTTTCCAGGCAAGAATATTAGAGTAGGTTGCCATTTCCTTCTCCAGAGGATCCTTCCAACCCAGGGATCAAACCTGGGTCTCCCACATTGCAGGTAGACGCTTTACCATCTGAGCCACCAGGGAAGCCCCATTTGTTAATATGGTTAGCTACAAAACAAACTACATTTTCTTGGAAAAATTAACAATCAGAGTAAAAGCTGCAAATAAATTTTGAAAAATTTCTGAAGGGTTAATGCAGCCACAATAGGGTAGCGGAGATGTGCCTGCAAACAGGACTCTGCTCGCGCTGAACATGCTTGCAAACGAGGTGTTCTGCCAAGGAGTCTGGACACAGCCTTGAGTTTAATGGTCCCTTGCAAACGAGGGAACATTCCCTTCTTATGATAAGGAGAAAGAAAGGCTCTGGACTGACTCTGCAGTAGACAGGGATTTCACTCCCCTTGCTGTACAATAACATGTATGTACCTGCGCTGTACTGAAAAGGCTTATTCATGCAGTCTGGAATTCTGCCTAGGGGGCTTTATAAAAATAAACCGCAATTCGTTTTGTGCAGTTTTTTTCCTCCGGCAGGAGTAGTGTATTGTCTATCTCTTGTGTATCTCGTGTGTTTTGTCTTTGTGTCATTTCGCTCGCAACATCTGGAGACCAATGTGGGGCACGGGTGAAACCGAAAGGGTGAGTAACCCCGGGCGGATTTTATATCCATAGCAGGGGAACTTTCAGGAAAATCATGGGGAATTCCTCATCATTACGGACACAATCATGGAGTTAGTCAAAGGACTTCTCCACTCCATAGGTGTTAAGGCCTCGACTCGTCGATTGAGTGAGCTCTTTCGCTTGGTGGCGCAATATTGTCATTGGTTTCAATATCAAACTAAGTTACAGTTAAACATGAAGGAATGGGAAATAATTCAAAAGGAATTGAGAAAGCAACATCAGAAGGGTAATGTGATCCCTTTGAAGTTATGGACTTTGTGTAGTGCTATAACACAGGCTTTGACCTTGCGTTCTACTGATAGTGAAACTAAATCTAATGCTTCAAGGAAGGGAAAAATAATTTATGAGGATGTGTCAGACGTTGGTGGGGCTTCTGCATCGCCTGAAGGCAAGGATACAGGTGAGCCTCCTCCTGTAAATGGTGAAACATCTGATAGTTTAGAATCAGATTTGGAGGCTTCTTTGGTTTCGTCAGAGGAGGGCAAAGAGATTAAAGAAATGACCCATCTCTTCCAGGAGTGACAGAAATCCCGTAAGGAGGAGAAGAAATCTACACCTTAGGCTCCTCCTTATGCTTCTCTTTCCCCCACTGCGGTTAATCAGCCCGATGTGGGCAGGGAACATTGTCGGTTCTCCTTCCCTTTGTCTATGCTTCATGATGATGACTTACCTGCTCCCCCTGGTGGTTTTATCGATCCTCCACAATTATTTCCCATCCAGAGACAGCAAAATGACAATGTGATAAATGTTCAATACACTCCTTTGGAATATAAATTTTTTAAAGATCTTAAAGCTGCAGTAGCGCAATACGGTCCTCAATCTCCCTTTGTTTTGGCTATGCTGGAATCATTGGGAAAAGGCAAATTAATCATTCCGTTAGATTGGGAATCTATTGCCCAAGCTGTCTTGGAGGGTTCTCAATGTTTGCAACTTCGTAGCTGGTGGGAAGAAGAAGCTAGAAAGCAGGCTCGGATTAATGAGGGACAGAATCCCCCTGGTCCTCTCAAGGACAAGCTAATGGGAGAGGGCCATTATCGGGCTTTAAGAGAACAGGCTCAGTACTCTGACCAGGACTTACAGCAAGTCCGCCAGGTCTTTTCACAAGCATGGCGCCGTGTGGTGCCTACTGGCCACGCCCAGCCCTCCTTTGTTAAAACAATGCAAGGCCCCAATGAGCCATATACTGATTTTCTAGCAAGATTGAGGGTAGCTATGGAACAGGCTGTAGGGAGGGACAAAATTTCAGAGATATTATTACAAACTTTAGCATTTGAAAATGCAAATCCTGAATGCAAGCGTATACTGAGACCATTAAAGGGACAGGGTGCATCTATAGCTGAATATATCAGAGCCTGCTTGGGAATAGGAAGAACTGAGCATCAGGCTAATGTCTTTGCTACAGCCTTGGCCAAAGCTATGAGACCACAAAAAGGAGGTAACTGCTTCCATTGTGGAAAACCTGGTCATATGAAAAGAGAGTGTTGGAAATTAAAAGCTGATCAAGGTGCAATTCCTAAAGACAGATCTCTTGCTGGGAAGAATAAGACTCCTCCTGGACCTTGCCGTTGGTGCGGGAAGGGGCTTCATTGGACTAATGAATGCAGATCTAAAACAGACAAAATGGGCAACCTGATACCGGGAAACTATCCTGCGGGCCTAAGTCCTTGGGGCCCAGGAACAATACCGGGGACTTCTCCTCCTTGCCCTCCTGCCATGCCACCTGCCCCAACCCTGTTCCCTCCCAGCAACCGTTACGAGTCGATGCCCCATTAAAAGGACCTCAGATGATGGTTTCGGACTTACGGTCTGCTACTTCAGGGAGTGCTACTGTTGATTTGCCACTAGCTGATAATGTTCTTTTGTCACCAGGGGGAGGCATTTGCAAATTAAAAACAAATGTATTCGGACCACTGCCTAAAGGCACTTTTGGCTTGATATTAGGCCATAGCAGCGTGGCTTTGAGAGGTCTAACCATAATTCCTGGGGTAATAGACTCTGACTATGTTGGGGAAATTTTAATTATGGTCTCTACTTCTACCACGCTTTCATTGTTAGCTGGAGAGCGTATTGCTCAAATACTTCTCCTACCTTATCACCCCTTTTTGGCTCTTCCTAATGAACTAACAGGAGGATTTGGAAGTACTGGGCAACATATATTTTGGGAAATGCTTATCAAAGATTTTCGCCCTGTTCTCTCCTCCTTGATTATACAAGGAAACAACTTTGAGGGACTAGTAGACACAGGGGCGGATGTTTCAGTCATTTATTCTCAACCATGGCCCCAAGATTGGAAAAAAGAAAAAAGCCCTCTAATACTGACGGGACTGGGCTCCATTGCAGATGTCTGGAAGAGTACCCATCCCTTGCAATGCCAATTCCATAATGGAAGATCAGTGTCTGTTACCTTGTATATTGTAAACATACCTATTAATATATGGGGAAGAGATCTTCTCTCTCCTTTGGGGGCTTCTGTAACCATTCCATTGGAAAACTAGCAGCCACCGCTCAAATTCCTCGAGCACTCCCATTAAAATGGTTAACTAATACTCCAAAATGGGTTGAGCAGTGGCCATTACCACAAATGAAGCTCGAGGCATTAGAACAATTAGTACAAGAACAACTCCAACTTGGTCATATAGAGCCCTCTACCTCCCCCTGGAATTCTCCTGTTTTTGTTATAAAAAAGAAATCTGGAAAAGGGAGAATGTTAACTGATTTACGAGAAGTTAATAAATGTATTGAACCTATGGGAGCATTACAACTGGGACTCCCCTCTCCAGCTCTTATTCCTCAGAATTGGTCCTTAATGGTGCTAGATCTCAAAGACTGTTTTTTTTTTACCATTCCCCTACAATTGCAAGATAGAGATAAATTTGCTTTTACAGTTCCTGTTCTTAATCATGCTCAGCCTGTTAAGCGTTATCAGTGGACAATCTTACCACAAAGAATGATAAATAGTCTACCTTATGCCAAAAATTCGTAGCTCGCTCTTTACAATCCCTCCATCAAAAATACCCCAATTATATTCTATATCATTATATGGATGATCTCCTATTAACAGCTCCTAATATTGATGAACGTGATGAATTCTTTTTAAAGTACAGGAGGCTTTAAGACTATACAATTTGCAAATAGCCCCGGAAAAAATTCTAAAGGACTTTCCTATTTCATACTTAGGGACAATATTGGAACAACATAAAATAAGGCCCCAAAAGTTGCAAATTAAAAGAGACCATCTCAAAACCTTAAATGATTTTCAAAAGTTATTGGGAGATATTAATTGGCTACACCCAGTACTTGGGATTCCTACTTATCAGTTATGACATTTGTTTTCTACTTTAGAAGGAGATACAGCTCTGGATAGCCCCTGGACCTTAACCCCATTGGCTTTATAGGAACTTCAATTTGTTGAGCAACGACTAAATGACGGCTTTTTGACTGACTTACATGTGTCTCAACCTATTTCGTTTATAATATTTCATACCCCTTATTCTCCATCTGGTGTAATTGCTCAAAAAAAAAGATTAATAAAATGGGTTTTCTTACCTAACAGTTTTTCCCAAAAATTGACTACATATATGGATAAATTAGCCTTCCTTATACAGAAAGGTCGCCATCATATTTTACAATTGTCAAGATGTGAACCACACCAGATTGTTACTCAGTTAACAACTGCTCAAATATCTCGATGTTTACAATTTAATGAAAACTGGCAAATTTCTCTTGCCTCATATCCTGGTTCGTTTTCTAATCATTATCCGTCATCTAAATTGATTGATTTTCTCCGGACTAACGCTATGATATCTCATTCCCCAATTTCAGATGTTCCAGTTAAGGGACCCACTATTTTTACAGATGCAAATAAAAATACTGCTGGATATTGGACCCGGAAAGTTCCAAGGTTCTCCCCAACTCATTTTCTTCTGTACAGTCCGCTAAATTGTGGGCTATCTATTTAGTTTTGCAAGATTTTCCCCAACTTCCTATTAACATTGTTTCAGATTCTTGATATGCTGTTTTGCTTGATTGCCTACAGCTTCCCCATGTCTCCCTTCCACTGACCCTTAAAACAGCTATTGATAAATTGTTTTACCAAATACAACAATTGCTCTTGCAGCGTTCAGAGTTAATTTTCTTTACCCACATCCATGCACATTCTGCCCTTCCTGGACCCTTATCATTTGGAAATGCTACAATTGATGCCTTACTTTATCCTATAGAAGCAGCAAAACAAGAACATCTCTTACAGCATACCAACTCCAAAGGGTTACAAAAATCTCATGCTATTACTCAAAAACAAGCTCAAAATATTGTTCGTTCTTGTTCCATATGTGCACCCTTTGCTTTGCCATTTACCCCACCTGGTGTCAACATGAGAGGACAACAAACAAATCAGATATGACAAATAGATGTAATTTACATTTCTTCTTTCAGACAACAAAAATGTGTGCATCATACTATAGATACTTGCACACATTTTCAATGGGCCACTGCATTACATTCTGAAAAGGCTGATGCTGTTATTACTCATTTGTTATCTTGTTTTGCAGTTACGGGATTACCAATTGAATTAAAAACTGATAATGCACCTGCCTACCAATCCGCAAAATTAGCTCACTTTTTCTCCCAATACCATAAAACTCATACTTTTGGTATTCCTTATAATAGTCAAGGGCAAGCTATCATTGAAAGAGCTAATCGTACCTTGCGTAAATATCTTAAAAAAATAAAAAAGGGGGAACAAGAGAGATTTATGAAACCTAAAGACATTCTGAATAAAAACTTACTTACCCTAAATTTTTTGAATGTTTGGAGCAAGGGAAATCTATCAGCAGCAGAGTTGCATTTTCAAGGGTAAGAAGAGGATAAGAAGATCTTGAATACGCCTATTTGGTATAAAGATAAAGAGAAAGGTTGGATCCCAGCATCATTAATATATTTGGGATGAGAGTATGCTTTGACCCCAGCAAGATTGATCAAAATCAACAATGGCTGAACCCTTTGTCCAAAAATTCGAAGAGTTTACTATGCAGAGAAGCTTTACTTTCTGTACAAGGGAAGCAACACCTCCTACGTGGGGTCAAATGAAGAGGTTGACCCAGGAAGCAGAGAAGACGTTAATGAAGGTGGGGCAACCTCTAAATCCTACCAATTTTTTGCTTGCCACGATGGCGGTGGTGACATGTCAGGTAATCAGTGTATCAGCAAGTAATCATACATATTGGGCATATATACCTAATCCCCCATTATTAAGAGCAGTTTCCTGGGGGGAACCAGAAGTGCAGGTATGTACTAATGAGACTGCCTTCTTTCCCTCGCCAGCTTGCGGGGGACTAGAACAACTATCTCATCATAAACAACAATATAATATTAGTAATTTGACCATTGCAGTGGAAGGTGTTCCTTTGTGTATAGGAGGACACCCCTTTTTTCTGTCCACCAAGGAACATTCTTATCATTCCTATAATACATGGGGTGTAAAGTATAATAATTACCATTTTGCTACTTTTACTGTGCTTGTTTCCACCAGGGGATTTAATACCTTGACAGAACCGATAGACATTCATAATGGAAAACACATGTCGCTATGTCCTGTTAACTTTTTTGTTTCTTCTCTAGAATCTTTGGAGTGAGAACGTTGCCGAGGTCATCGACCCTTTAAAGTCATGAATTATTCTGGGGCCATCATTGTAGATTGGAGTCCAGATCATGGGCAGTTCTTAGGAAAATGGTCAAATAAATCTCTTAGGTGGCATCGTGCAAATAGCAGTTTGATGGGCAATGGTAATGAAACAGTTAAATGGCAGCAATTTGCACTTGTCCCTCCTCAATTACAATTGCAAGGATATCCGCACATTCAAGGAGATATTTGGAAACTATGGGCAGTTTCTGGTAATCTCACTATCTGGTCAGGAAACTGTACTTTGGATAGTGGTGACTCTTCGGGTCCATTCCATGTCAATTTACATGTTAATAAATCTTATTCCGCAATGGCATGTGTAAAATATCCTTTTGCCTTGTTATATGGGAATAGGACCTGGAATGATACTGTGGGGTCTGTGTCATGTTACTATCGTAATCTAACTCAATGTGTAAATCAGTCTTGGTGGAAAGAATTTGAAAGATGAGCCTATAACTCTAATTTCTCGTTAGTAATTGTTAAGGCTCGGACAGAAGTATGGTTACCTATAAATCTGACTCGGCTATGGTCAGATTCTTTTGCTGTTTCTCATCTAGTAACCGCTGTATGGACTTTGCTACACCGATCTCGACATATGCTTGGTGTGGTCATTGCTTCGATTCTAGCAGTCGCGTCAGTAACTGCAACAGCGACGGTGGCAGGTCTTTGCATTACACCAAGGAATTCAAACAGCTGATTTTATTCGGGATTGGCATAAAGACTCTCATTTGTTATGGCAACAACAGCGAGATTTGGATGCACAACTTGCTACCGACGTGCCCAATCTTCAACACACTGTTTCCTGGCTTGGAGATCAATTAGCTGTTTTATCTACACGAAATGTGTTGAAATGTGATTGGAATTCTCCTCAGTTTTGTATAACACCTGTACCATTTAACAAGAGTGAAGGATGGGATAAAGTAAAACGATCCTTGACTGGGCATCAAAATCTCACTAAGGAGATTATGGACCTGGAACGACAAATTTGGTCCAGATCTGATAGTAATGGTAACTTGAAATCTAACTTTGCACCTCATGATAAAACTATAAAGGGAGCATAAAACCTGAGAAGCACAGGTATGACAACCCAACCAGGCAGGTCCCGACTACAGCCAAACAAATCCTGCTAGAACAAGGAACACGAGTTTGTCCCGCCACCTCGCAGAAAGCCCTTGGCTGGAGGAGGCTGGGCGGTTAACAGCCCTAGCAGATTCCAATGTATTAGCAGTCTGTTGGCCAGTGGTGGTTGGCTGGGAGACTTTCGACTGAGAACATGTTGCAATTTACATTTTACTTTGTTTTCTCATTCTAAAAGTTACACCACACCCTTCTTTAGTATCACAGAGAACTAAAATGCTTATATGGCAGTTGGAAGCTACTCCATGGGGCACAGCCTAATAGGGATGACACTGGTTAGGAACCTTCATAAACTTCATGTTCATCAGCCAAAGTAATTGTTGACATAAGGCAACTTGTTGAACCAGGTGAGCAGTGGAAAGCCTGAGATGTAGTAATACTTAGAAAAGATACAAGCTAATTGCTATCCAAATTACTCTGCTACTAGTTTAAAAGTCATTTAAATAAGGTTACTTATTCTGAGGTATTTTTGCAAAAAAAAAAAAAAAAGTTACCCTTTCCTAATGAACAGGAAATGATAACTTATTCTGGATATAAACAAATGAGAAGTTCAGTTCAGTTGCTCAGTTGTGTCCGACTCTTTGCGACCCCATGAACTGCAGCACACCAGGCCTACCTGTCCATCACCAACTCCCAGAGTTCACCCAAACTCAAGTCCATCGAGTCGGTGATGCAATCCAGCCGTCTTATCCTGTCGTCCCCTTCTCCTCCTGCCCCCAATCCCTCCCAGCATCAGGGTCTTTTCCAATGAATCAACTCTTCGCATGAGGTGGCCAAAGTACTGGAGCTTCAGCTTTAGCATCATTTCTTCCAAAGACCACCCAGGATTGATCTTTAGAATGGACTGGCTGGATCTCCTTGCAGTCCAAGGGACTCTCAAGAGTCCTCCAACACCACAGATCAAAAGCATCAATTCTTCAGCACTCAGCTTTCTTCACAGTCCAACTCTCACATCCATACATGACCACTGGAAAAACCACAGCCTTGACTAGATGGACCTTTGTTGGCTTGAACATCTGGAAGTTCACGGTTCATGTATTGCTGAAGCCTGGTTTGGAAAATTTTGAGCATTACTTTTCTAGCATGTGAAATGAGTGCAACTGTGCAGTAGTTTGAGCATTCTTTGGCATTATCTTTCTCAGAGATGTTTAAAAAAACAAATCATGCAAAGAAAGAAACTGAGCAGAGATATTTTCAAACAGAGAACAGAGAGCAGAGTGCAGATATCTGCCCGATGCTAATTCTGTTAGGCCTTGCGAATTCACCCTGTAAAGTCCAGCTGCTGAACCACAGTGTCGCCCAAAGTCCCAACTTATAACCACCATAAAACTCATGCACCAGTGAATTTAACCACATAACAGTGACCACAAGTTTTAGGAGCCATCTCAGTGAAGTGTCCCCCTGAGGTGGCAGTACACTGTATCAATTTATATCATCTGAAAAGAGAGGAGAGAACCCAGAGGGATAGGGTGGGAAAGGAGGTAGGTTCAGGATGGGGGGAAACATGTATACCTGTGGCCAATGCATGCTGATGTATGGCAAAAACCATCACAATATTGTAAAGTAATTATCCTCCAATCAAAATTAATTAAAAAAATAATTTTTTTAAAAAAAGATCAATTTTCCACAGACTTAAAAATTCACTGAAGGGTAGATAATCTTCAAGGGCAAAGTAACAGTGTATACCTGTTTTGTTCTATACAGTATTTTAGGTATCTTATGAAATTATTTGTATATTATCCACATTTAAAAAATACACTACAGGCAAATGTATATTTCTACTACTATCTGAAGAGCATTAAAGCTGAATTAGTTTAGAACTGACTTATGTACAGGTTAAAATAAACATTTACAACATAACAACATTTGAAATTTAACTCTTAAGTCTGTATAAACCCTCACCTCCAGTTATAACTTCTAGACCAAAGGTCTAGAATGTTCCCTAAACATTAACCCTTTAGAGGAAGGCAGCCTGCTGTCTTCACTTTCTCAGAAGAACAGAACACACTCTCAACCACTTCCCAGGCGCCCCACGGAAGAACATAAGCAATGGCACAGTTATGGACCAGCTGCCAGCTACCATTCTCTCACAATCTGAGGGTTCTTTCTTTTAGCACCCCTGAAAAGAAAATGAAATTTTGCTGCAGTTTAAATAAAGCTGTTAGCATTACTTAAGAGTGTAGGACCCAATGTTAAAAATCCATACCAGAAATTAATGATGGAATGTCAAATACTAAGGTGAATTTTAATTCCCATAAATCTCCACACCACCCCTGCGTTCATGCAGAAACATAATTAACTTTTAAAACCTCTCCAAAGAGGGACCGGTTTCAGACCATATTAGAGAAAAAGCAAAGGTGGTGATTAAAGACACAGTTGAACCAAGGCCTTGCCTGGGGTGGGAGGGAGGAGAATGGTGGTTACTCTTGCACATAACAGTTACATTTCATGGGGCGCAACTGTCCTGGTTTAAAGACACATCTCCCCTCATAGGTGGCAAATCATTCTGAAAGTGGATGCTGTTTAAATTACTCTGAATCGGGCTCCTGGCTGACACCACAAACTTCTAGCACCATGTTTAACAAAAGCACTGAGGAGGCAGTTCAATGTTCATGAACCCTATGACAATGTGAGAACATAAGCAAAGCTTTTTCCATCAAGATTGCCTTTATAGTCTACTTCTCAGTCACAATAAAATGGAAAATATGAAACAGCCACTAACCCTTCAGCAGTGCTTTTTATAACAATTTTTACATATGCTGGGAGATGCCAGTGTTCTGATAAAACATAAAAACGGAAATCTTCCCAACTGACATTACATAAGTGAAACTAAACTTAGGATCTCGAAGATTATAAAATCAAAGCAAAACATAGCAATGCCTGAAATGACAGAGCCACTGCCTGTGTAAGGCTCTGCCACTCAATGAAATCCCAGCACCAAAAGGGACTCATCCTTCCGGCATCAGGCTCAGGTCTGCATCATGGGAAACTCACAGGCATCTTCAGTGTGTGGGGCAGGAGTCTCCCTCACTAGATGAGGAAAAGAAGGTACAAAGGCTAAGTAATCTGCCTAAGTTTACACCAGCAGAAAGTGAGCGACTAGAACTCAGATTTGGTTCTTCTTTTAATGCTCTTTTTAGTACACTAAATTTATCCATCTCTATTATATAAAACCAGAATTAGTATTAATTTTTAAATAAGTAGACTGTAAAAAATAATGCCCTCCCAATAAGATTTCTTTTCCATTGTAAGCTTAACAATAAGAAAATCCAACATGGTGCTACGGATTGAATTGCATTCCCTCAAAATTTACCTGGTACCTCAAAGTGTGACTGTATTTGGAGACAGGGCCTTTAAATAGGCCATGGAATTTTCCAGGCAAGAATACTGGAGTGGGTTGCCACTGCCCTCTCGGGAACTTTCTGACCCAGGGATCAAACCTGGGTCTCCTGCATTACAGGCAGATTCTTTACAGTCTGAGCCACCAGGGAAACCCTTTAAATAAGCAGTTAAAGTTAAATGAGGTGGTTAACAGTGGACCCTAATCCAATGTGACTGATGTTTTTACAAGAAGACATCAGGACATGGACTCGGGACACCATGTGAAGAGGGAGGGAGAGAACACGTCTGCAAGCCAAAAATTAAGGCCTCGGGAGAAACCCGCCTGCTGACATCTCAACCACAGACTTTCAGCTTCCAGAACTGAGAGAACAAATGTCTACTGTTTATTAAGCCCCCAGGTCTGTGGTGTTTGTTACAGCAGCCTGACCTGATACATATAATACGCAGAGCAGTAGCAGAAAAAAATCCTCCACTGGTCTACCACATGTAATTTGAGCAGAGCATGGCCCTTTTTAAAAAACTGCAATTATCAAATTTTAAAAAAGGGCCAGTGACAACAGTGGTTTTTTTTTTTTTTTTAATAAATGCTTGTGAATTAAAGAGACATCCAGTAATGGGTGTTAAGATTCCTGTGCTCTGTGTGATCTCCCCCTTACAAATTGATCAGAAGCAGTGATTGTGGTTGTAGGACAATACAGACCATGGACTCCATCCCTTGAGACGTGTTTTTCACTGCTCTCCTCTGCTGGACTGGTCTGAAAACGACCACTCCCTTGTCCTTCTAGTGTGACAGATCAGATTTGGAATAAAGAAATTCAGTGGTTAAAACTACTTAGCCATGGTACTACAGGACGTGAAGCAGGACTTTGCTCAAAATAGGTCCCCCATAAATCAGACACACAGAGAGTCCACCCCGAAGTCTAACTCTTGTGAGAAAAGCCGGGGTCACCAGGGACTACTCTCCTTGTTTTTCCAGTGGGAAAGTGCACAGGGCACAAGTGGTCACATCCAGATTTCTTATAGATCCTTTAGGAGACAAATTCAAGGCAAAAGCTTTAAAGCTACTTTCACAATCAATATTTGAAGACAATTTAGAATGCTGAATTTCAATCGTCAGTTGTTAACTCTTTATGTTAGTGTCAAGGGTTTTAAACGGTCCTCCTCCTCTACTTTTCACATCATGATCTATCTGCTCTGGTTCCAACATGAAGACACAGAATCAAAAGCTCTATGTAATATGCCAATCCTATAAGGGATTGCCAGGTAGTTCACATGGTACTTCAAGCTCTTATGTTTTCCCAGAGGATGAATTTTCAAGGCGTAAGCGGCAAGTAATGGAGGAGGATGGAGATAAAAACAGAAGCAGGAACGTGCCTAACAGTACACACAGCAGCCCACTCACCTACTGTTAACAGCCAACATAAGAAAGAAATGCATGCAAAGGGCCCAGACTTCCGGGTCGCTATCACTAGGGCACACACCACCTGGTCCAGTGCCCTTCACATAAAAATTAAGCAGAAAGAATGCAATGTCCTTTTAAGCAAAATAATGTGCCAAGGCAGTACCTCAAAACCATCTGCCACTGAGTTACCAAAACCTGAGTTTTATGGACAATGTAAGGACAGAGACTATCTAAGAATATCTGGAGAAACAGTTTACAGACTCAGTCAATCTTCTGAAATTCAGCAGCCTAAGAACTATATATATATATATATATATATATATATATATATATATATATATATGAATGACAAACTACTCTAATTAGATAGGAGTCCAGGTTTAATAGGGCTATTAATCTAATGTTTGAAGTGTCTTGAAAATATAAAATAGTACCTATATTCTTGTATTGGAAATTGATAAAATATTTCCCGTAAAATCTCTAAATAATAGATATTTTCGTATCTTTTATTAGCTGTCATTTTGGGTTATAATTCTCACTATGAAGAGGCATAGCTTTCTACATAGCTTTCTAAAGAGACATAGCTTTCCAGTGATTTAATCACCCCACTGAAGTAATTCCGATGCAAGAATGAAGCAGCGTACAGCCTTGACACAGTGTTGGGGGTCTGAGTTTCGTTCGCTTCTGTAATCCTGGACAAAGGACCCCACCCTCATCTCTTTTTCACAACATGAAAAAACATCATGCCTTCTTCACAGGATTAAGAATGAAATGAAGGGCACTCCCTGGCAGTTGAGCAATTCAGATTCAGTGCTTCCACTTCAGGGGGCATAGGTTCAGTCTCTGGTTGGGGAACTAAGATCCCACATGCTGCGTGGCATGGTAAAACTCAAACACACACACACACAAGCCAACAGCAAAACAAAACAGACAACTAAAACAAAAAGCATTAAATGAAATGGGTGGAAAGTGCTTGGTAAGGTACTTATTAAGCACTTTTGCTAGTGCTTTATTAGTGTCAAATGATTTTATTATCACAGAGCTGACAGTACCAAATGAAGAAACAATGGAAAGTAAGCCCACCCCTGCAATTCTCCTACAGTGGTGACTGCTTTAGACTCAGTTCTTCAGTTTACAAGTAGCAGTCAGCAACCACCCACCTTTAGACTAAGCCTGCCTTGTTATTTTGGGGGAAAAATATTTCCGGAGCTGTACCTTCAGTTACTGCAATGAGTGATTTACCTTCAGGAAGAAGACTCTAAGATCTCGCTCAGGGGGAACACCTATGCTTCCAGGTCCATCTCCTTTCTGTATCTGTCTGTGGCTCCTCCCACCAGAGCCTGAGAGGTGACCCTGCCATCCCCCTGGCCATGGCCTTGGCAGTGGCCATTGTGGCTGCTACGCCAGCCACTCTGCCAGCAGGAAAGGTGACCTGTCCCATCCCAGCTTTAACCACAGATCCTTGGGCCAAAGAGGGTAACATTAAAAAAAAAAAAAAATCTAATTAAGTGTAGGAATACCATAAATTCTACTTTTTCCTCTGATAAAATTATCCAGGAAGATAAAACAGAGTACATACAGTTTCAGTACTTATATGCCTTGGTGCTTAAAACAAAGATTTTTCACTACAGAATCTAACTGGTACTTAAGTATTAATAAAAACAATATGCAATTACAGCAAGAAAAGATATGAAACTATAAAACACATTATTTAATCCTATTTAAAACAATTCTTTTTAAGTTTAAAATTTTATGATAAATTGAAATTTCTTATTAATTGCTAATCATAAAGTTTAATACTTTGGACTATATAATATATTGGGGCTACTGATTATTGCCCCTCTTCTTCTTAGGTAGTATTATCATTCAAATAAAAATTCTACTTCTTTTTGTTCCTATATGTATACCTGACATTTACATTGGTGAAAAGAGGGAAAAAGATTACCTAAAGTCTTCAAGTAAAACTTCAAAAAATCTTTTCACAGAAGCAGTTTTAACACATCACAGTCTGCTCATAAGCACAAAATTTGCAGTCAAAAGTTGCACATAAAGGGTTTATTTTAAATGTTTTAAGGATAGGATAGAGTTACATCATAATTATAAAAATTACTTACAGAATTAACAGCTTTATATTGTTTATACTTCTAAATGCAGAGAACAGGGAACTGTCTACACATTGTATAAAATAAAATTAAAATTAAAAATGAATTCAAGCTTGAAAGATGAGGTCATTTACCTAATTTTAAAATGCGAACACAAAGACCTCTGAACTATACACATTCGTTCAACTGCACTAATGATGGAAAATACAAAAAGCGCAGCATTTCCAAGGAACCACAGACATTTCAACCATAATTGTTTTCTGTTATAATAATTATTCCTGTTTTGTCTTTGGAGAACTTTCTTTTTTTAAGACAATCAGCTTAATAATGTTTTCAGGCACTACAATTTGTGACAATCAAAACAGTCTTCTAATGGGTCCACGGCGTTCAGAGATTCAAGCCCAATGCACTTCGGGGTTTGGCACGTAAAACAATAACAGAAATGAAATCTGGTTTAGAAGCAACTGTGTTTGTTTTAAGAATGCACAGTCCCTTCAAATGCTGCAAGACATACACAACAGGAAAATCACCTTCTGTTGGCACTACATTTGCTTCACCAGTGCATTTATATCCTACAACCACTAAAACAGCACAGTTAAGCAAATATACAGAAACTGAAAACAAATAAAAACAAAGATAGAAAACAAAAAACCTAAATATATTTAACATGCAATTTTAGTTAGTTACATTGAACATTCTACTTAGAATAGAGCATGCAAAAAAGGATGGTCTGCTTTTAAGGTCTTCCTTTGAAGCTTTACGTGGCAGCCAGACATCACACACGCACACACACGACACAATAATACTATAGCAGGTCAATGAGAAAGGCCAATACATTTTATACAGAGATTCATGTCTTGTGTTGTCACAAGTCCCATGATAATTTTGGAAATTAATGTTGTATTCCTAGAACAAGGAACCAACATTCCGATACCAGGAAAATGCAAGCAATGCATGCAGATCTGAAACATGAGCCTAAACGAAGCCTGAAATACTCAGCTGGGAAGCAGAGTTAGTCACGGCATCAGGAAGTGTGGTTTAAGCCACCAAAAGAAAAAGAATGAAAAAAATAAGGGAAAAACAACAACATAAAACCCCTTCCCCTTCCTTCAACCCTAACGGCAATAAATGGAACAATGATTAAAATAATAATGATAACAAATCACATGTCACATTCATCTAGAGAGTGGCAGATCATGTGGTATATTAAAAGTTCCTAAAGGTACTTGCAGAAAAACCACAATGCAAGTCATTAAGTAATGCAAGAATTGTTTCAACTGATCCAACCCTCAAGATACCACCAAAGGACTATGTTTTTCAGCCTATAGTCACTGTGTCCTGTTCATGCAGTGCACACTGGACAACTCACTCTCTTGGCCATTCGTGTCCTCTTGGACTCAGGGATGGGCTCAGCCTTGAGACTCACATGCAGGAACTCTTACAAGAGCCACCAGCAGAACAGATGATAGATCTGTAGTGTGACACTTGTTTCAACCACAGAAGGAACACCTAAGACCTAGGTACTCACTGCATGGAGAAGCTCACCCTTGACCACCCTGGGTGAGGGCACGCTGCAGAGACCCAGAGTGCTGGATTTACATGGCGCACGAGGTTACCGTACACCAGCATGACACGGCAAAGCCTTCCTGAGCGAAAATGGGCATCATACAAACCACATACAGCATGGCCTTGAAACAAACATCAAGAACAGCTACGAGAAGGGTCACACAGACCTGGTGTTTGATTGCCAGCCTATGTATTTAAGCTTTCTGCGCAAATCTTAGGTAAGATTTTCAACCTCTACAAGACTGGTTTCACAAACCATCTTTCTCCCAGCCAGCTTTCAAACTGCCAGGGATCATCCAAAACAAAGTGGTAGGCTGATGTTTTGCTGCTAAACGAACCACTTTGCAGTTATATTTTAGTTCAAACCGCCTTGCAGGGAAGGTTTCAAAGGCTAAGGGCTGCTATCAGTCACACCCATAAACCAGTACAGGTGACCAACCCTGATGTGGCAGGACGCACCAACTGGAATGAATCCACATTATTAGCACACCATGAGCAAGAACACACAGCACCAAAAAAGGTGTCAGGAATTTAAGCTGTTAATTGTCTAGATATTCTTTGAGGGGGAAAAGCCTTCTGACCATAATCATACACCAGTAGTAACAGTAATAATAATGAAGGGATCCGAGAGAACTTGGTAAAAGACAACAATGCCATTCTTACATTTCTAATATAAAAGTACTATGTTCTTCCAGGAACCTACCAAATACACATAAACCACTGATATACTGTTGCCTTTTAAATTCATGTACTAAAACCCAGACTAGTACTAATTTGTACAAATAGTGGACCAAATGCATCATCCAAAATACACCTGTATTACACAATGTGGACCAAGTACCTGGGCTTTGCTTTAAAAAAGTATTTAAGATTAAAAAAAATGTAAACAAAAAATGTACAAAGCTTAGAATTAAAGGCAGCCTTTTACGTAGATTCCTAATTGTTTTGTAAATTCTAATGTGGGTCGTTAAACACCCACAAGTGATTCATGTTTGAATTTACAGTTTAAAAGCTCTGGATTGAAATGGCGCTCTGAACTTCTGACTTTCAACACAAGCTGAATGTCCCCATGTTCTTCCTGTGCCTAGATTTAATTTTTAAATAAACAGCAGTGATATAAAGTCAAGCACTCCTGCTAAACTGGAGAAAATTATTTAACTCCTACCTCAATCCACAAAGAACTGCCAGTGAAGTGTGTGTTTGTGTGTGTGTGTGTGTACACAGATCTGTGTGTGTGTATATATATTATATATGTATACACACAGATATAGATAGGTAGAGATATACATACATATATATCTAAAAAAAAAAAAAAAGGCAGTAACAAAAATGCAACCAAACTATGCTTGCATTGTGGCAGCAGAATAAGTGTTAAGAGTGAAGGGGAAAGTGGATAAGATCTATTACGGTTTTAAATGACTATGATACTAGCTTAATTTTTACCAGACTTGCCTGTAACTCCCTTCCAAACAGACAGACTTCTTTTAAGAGGAAGGAGTTCCTTACACAAAATGCTTTGTGTTCACATAAATCTGTACGATTCAGAACAAAACCAGTTCTGCTGGCAGAGATTGTGGGTTCGCAGGGACATTTAAGCTTTCATTAAACTGGAAAGCAATCAAGTCTTTATGTCTACAAATTATACATTTAATAGTTCCACAAATTTGGTAAAGTTTGTGATGCCATCTAGGATGTTTTCACCAAATCGTAGACATAAATATGGAAATCATCATCAAACTTGATGAAATAGACAGACGGTTTGGCTTCTACTTGATGAATGACCATGCCAGTCCTTTTAGAGCCGTCTTCTTTGGCATATTCCACTTGTTTGCCCACCAGGCTGTCCACAACTTCTCCCGGTTCCCTTTCTGCTGGAGGTGAATCATCTATATTTAAAGGGGGGAGAAAAAAAAAAAAGAATTTAGAGTCAGTTTTTAGATACACACCAACTCATATTTTAATAATTTTTAAAAATGTTTTTAATATCCTGCATTCATTTTGATTTTCTAGACCAAGAGTCAGCAAACTTTTTCTTCACTGGCCAAACAATAAATATTTCAGGCTTGAAGCCATATGGTCTCTGTACCAACTACTCAGTTGTATCTCTTTGTGATGACACATCTGTGACAACACAGCTGACACATCAATGAATGGTGTGACTGTGTGCCAATAAAACTTCATTTACAAAAATCTAGATATGTAAACAATTTCAAAAATCATAACCAGAAATTCCTTTGGCTCATATTTAATTATAGCTATAATTACCTAATGAAGTAATAAGGACTAAAAGAAGGAAAAGGGCAAGAAAAAACTAAATACAGTTCACCCTTAAACAACAGGAGTTTGAACTGTATGGGTCCACTTATACCGGGATTTCTTCCCAACAGTAAACAGATCTGCAGTTGGTTGAATTCATGGATACAGAGGAACCACAGAAATGAAGGGCTGCCCATAAGTTATATGCAAATTTTCAACTGCTCAGAGGGATCAGTTCTCCGCCACACCCCCAAGTTGTTCAGTTGTCAACTATAATAATATCTTTCTTTAAAAAAAAAAAATTATTGACATGTGAGTGAGTGAAGTTGCTCAGTCGTGTCCAACTCTTTGCGACCCTGTGGACTGGAGCCCACCAGGCTCCTCAGTCCAGGGGATTCTACAGGCAAGAATACTGGAGTAGGTTGCCATTTCCTTCTCCAGGGGATCTTCCCAACCCAGGGATCGAACCCAGGTCTCCCGCATTGCAGGCAGACACTTTAACCTCTGAGCCACAAGGTTGATTTACAATTGTTATGTTTTATAACTTCTTAAAAATAAGTCTGCATTGGTGATTTCCCTGGTGGTCCAGTGGTTGAGAATCCACCTTCCAATGCAGGGGATGCGGGTTTGATCTCTGGTTGGGTAACAAAGATCCCACAAGTCACAGGCCAACTAAAGCCCATGGGTGCTGCAACTAGAGACCACAGGCTCTGGAGCTTGCACACCACAACCAGAGAGAAGCCTGCACATTTCACAAGGAAGATCTCGCATGCCACAACTAAGACATGATGCAGCCAAAAATACATAATAAATCTAATTCCTTTCAGTGGAAGTCTTGCTTTACTTTGAAATGATTTTAAAGCAGACAATGCCTACTGGGATTGCTGAGAATGTACTACACACTTAAAATGCCTAAGAATCCCTGCCTTAAAGCTTTTTTGCCTCAACTTCATTTCATTACACATGGTCCTCCTAACCCAGTTTCAAAATAAAAGAGATTTCTCATGCTATAAAAATAGGTGCTAGGTGAATGCAACTGAATCTCGGAGGATGAATGGGGCACCTGAACTTTTTTTTAAAAGTCCCTAAGAAAATCTTGAGTGTTGGAAAACATTGCTCACCCTATGACCTAACAAGAACTCTGTAAATTCTAGGAAAACACATAAAAATGAGAGCAAATTATCACTATCAACAATAAAGAAATAACGTACAAAAGGGAAAGGGGGTTGGCAAGGGGATGGCGCTAGGCAGTTGCATTTTTATTTTAAGAAACCCCTTACTGGTCCTGAGTAAATCTGTTGCTCCTTTCCTATGGAGCAACAGAGAGCCTGCAAGTAGGACAACCAGGTATCCTGGTTGTCCATGCTTATGCCAGTCATCCTGACACACTAGTTAGCAGTGCGCCTTTTAATTTCCACATGTATCTTGGTCTGGACCATATCTTGTATTTACATTAACAGCAGTTTGCTCTTTGATTATAATAAATTCTCTCACTGGATGATATAATCCAGAACCTGCAATTCTGATCTCACATAACACAAATAATCCACATGAGCATGTTATCAGTCCTGGAGGAGTACAGAGGAAATCCAAGCTGAACGCTTCTTCAATAGTGCTCTTCCATCAAGCAGCAGCATCATACCACACCACACTTTCACGGAACCTCATGTGGATGAAGAAATCCCATATACATGACTGCCGTACATTCTATAGTAATCATGAATGAAGCAAGAGACTCAAACAAAGGCCGCCATGGAGCTCTTTGTACCAGAACATCATCAGAGATTCTAACAGCAAATAAACTTGCATACCACTCAAAAGAAAGGAGTGAGAGGATAAAGACATGGTCAGTACAGGCAATGGGTAATGTGCAAATGATCCCATACTTTCTATTATCAAGTCAACAGCACCTGCTTTAGACCTTTCTCTACAAAAACGTTAAAAATTTCATATAGGTTGGAGAAAAGCTTTTAAGGAATGCTCTCATCACTAAATTCTTGCCTATATAAACACTTTCCCATTATACATTTATAACAAATACACACAAACTAAAAAAAAAAATCTCTAAGAAGACAGAAGTCAGGGCCAGATGACCATGAGTGGGTTCACTGAGCAGCATGTTCAAAGGGAGAGCTTAAAAAAAAAAGACACAAAAACGAGGAGAGGATATCACACTGTTAATATATCCATTGTCTATCAGCCACATTTGTCTAAGGCCAAGACTTCATGTGTTTGAGGAAAAGCTATTGAGTAGTTAAAAAAAAAAAGGCTTACCTAAAAGTGAAATTAAGAAAATAATTCTAGTCACAACAGCATCAAAAAGAATGAAATACTTAGGAATACATTTAAGAAGTGCAAAGCTTAGAAAACTACAAAACATTATTCCCAGAAAAAAAAAAATCTCAATGAATGAAAAAACATCCCATTCTCATGGGTCAATAGCTTAACATTGTTAAGATGGCAATACTCTCATGCCAAACTGACCAAGAGATTCAACATAATATCTAACACAATCTCAGCTGACTTCTTTGCAGAAACTGACAAGCTGATTCTAAAATTTACATGAAACTGTAAAGAACAGCCAAAACAATTCTGAAAGAAAGAAGGAAGATTCACACTTCTTGATTTTAAAACTTAAAAGAATGAAGTTGGACCTGACATCACATCATAAACAAAAATTAACTCAAAATGTATCAAAGATCCAAGTAAGAGTTAAAGCCCAACATATTCAAGGCTTCTAGAAGACATGAGGTAAATCTTTATAACCTTGGACTTAGCAAGGGATTATTAGATATGACTAAAAAAGCATGGGCAACAGAAGGAAAAATAGACAACTTGGATGTCATAAAATTAAAAACTTTTGTACTTCAAAGAAGGCTATCAAGAAAGTAAAAAGACAACTCTGAGAAGAAGAGAAAAGTGTCTGCAAGTCATGTATCTGACAAGAGACTTGTACCTAGACTACTGCCTCTAACTCAGGAACAGAAAGACAACATAACTGAAACTGCAGGCCAAGACCATGAAGAGATTTCCCCAAACAAGACACACCAAAGGCCAGTAACACAAGAAAAGATACTTGACAACTTTAGTCATCAAAAATATGAAAACCAAAATCACAATGAGGTATCATTTTACTACCACCAGGATGGCTAGATTCAAAAAGGCAAGTTCAGAGATGAACGAATAAACAAAATACAGTATATCTGTTCAATGGAGTTGTATTTGGGCGTTAAAAGAAATGAAGTATGGACACACACTACAACATGGATGAGCCTTGAAAACACTAAGTTGAGTGAAAGAAGCCAGTTAAAGGACCCCAAATTATATATTCTATTCATATAAAAACCCAAAGTTCAGAAGAGGGAAAGGAAAATATTCTTGACAAGAGGGTGAATAATTTTACTACCTAACTAAAACAATCACTTATCCCTAATAATTAAATATTTCAAATGTACCCCCATAAGAATTAATCAAAGACCTTGTTTTGAAATTCAAATTCCTTTTGAAGTTATCAGAAGTAAAAGCTGTTGATTTATACTTACTAGAATCGGGCATAATGCGAAGGTCGCCTTCTTTATAATCATCTAAGAGCTGGTACATGTATAAGACAGGATCTTTCTCATAGGTGATGTAAAACCATGTGTTCATGATAGGGGCGCGTGCTAAGACCATTCCCCTCCACTCGTCTTTAGAGCCATCCTCTGTCTCAAACATGTGCTCCACTGCTTTCCCAATCATTGTGTCAGCTAGGTGCGCATCACTGATTCGAGATGTTGCTAGGGATGAAAAAAGCAAACGATGATTTACAAAATATGCACTGTGAAGACTGAACTTACTCAAAGAAATGATTCTGAAATACACTATCAGGCTTCAGAATCATGTGGAGGGCTGTACGAAGGACAACCACCAAATTCACATTACTGACCCAGCCCAGGATGGATTCCATGGAATTACTATGCCCCAAAGTCATGTTACTGAGAGAATCTGTTTTTCTTTGAATTCATCTGCTCTTGGTACTGTACTTAATTTAAAATTTTAGCTGTTTATTCAAGGTATAAATATTTTGGTTACAATAATTATTTTTAAATTATTAATTATAGACTTACAGAAAAGTTCCAAAATTAGTATTGTCCCTATATAACTTTTACTCACCTTCCCCTTACATTTACATTTTACAAAATGGTCATTTATTAAAATCAAGATATTAACCTTCAAGGCATAGGTTTTTACTCTTGCCCCTACAATCTATTTTTTACAGTAATCAGAGTGGTATTTGTGGCAGTTACACCAGATTATGTCGATCACTCGCTTAAAATACTCCAGCATTTTCCTTTCATTATCTGAATAACAAACTGTTTCTCCAGAGCCGAAGGCCCTCAGCCATCATTCCCTGCTGGTCCTCTGCCCTCCTGTTCTGTCACCTCCCTCCTACTGCCTACACCTCAGCAGCATGGGCATCTTTTTCTGGGATGCCCTTTGCTGACCATGGCCCCCACATCCTCAGGGGCTGGCTCTTCCTGAGCAGGTGTCCTCCCTGAGGCTCTCTAGGACCATGTTATGAAAAGTGCCCCACTGCTCGGTCACCTGAGTTTTATTTCTTAAGGACATTCACCACTATCTATAATCATCTTGTTTTACATGTTTGTTTACTTGTTTTCAGACTGCACAGCGATGACAGCAGAGGCCTTTCCCATCTTATTCTCAATACTGTGATCATATGGGTTCAACACTGCTGTGTGAATTAATTATTTCAGAGGAAAACCAGGTTGTTCTAGATTGTCGTTAGGAACACAGGTGAAAAATGACAAGCTTCTTTTCTTTTTTAATACTGGGATAATTATGGAGGAATCTATTGATGTTAAGATTTTTCCATTCTTCATATTTCAGATAATTCTTTAAGGAAAAAAAGGCACTCCTATCTCATTCATGAGAGCTTCTATTTTTGTTTAAAGATACTGCTATTCAATTTTATCAGAAAGACACTCTAAATACAAATGGTAGTTTTGTTTACAAGTGCAATAATTCCCAAAAATAACAGATTCTCTGCTGCACAACACTAAAGCAAAATCCCACCAGTTTCTCCAAACCAGAAGGTATCAAACTTTCTGATCTCAGGACTCCTAAAATGTTTGAGTATTTGTTTATATGGATGATAAATATCAGTATCAACTATTTTAAAAATTATAAATGATGTATCTAAAGATATTCTAAGATACCCACAGAAATACATTTTTAAGGAAAAATAACTATTTTCTAACAAAATTTTTATATATATCTAACTTTAGAAACAGGCAGCTAGACTCATATCTGTTTCAATATTCAATCTTTTATGCATGTACTTTTAGTTGACGTTTAAAATCACAAAGATATGCTGTTGAAAAAGAGTTATTTTATTCGTCTTTTCAAATAATTCTAGATATTCTTCTCTGATATCACATCAAAACTCAGCAAGTCTTGGCTTTCCTTAAAGGTTAATTGCACTGTAGAATCTGAAATCATTATCAATAACCTTCTGTCAAACTATTAAACTAAAATTCATCTGCAGAATACATAAAGAATTCCTATAACTCTTGAAATAATCCAATCAAAAATGTGGGCAAAGGAATAGATATTTCTGCAAAGATGATATATGAATGGTCAA
Organism: Oryx dammah; assembly: GCF_014754425.2. Lineage (NCBI taxonomy): Eukaryota > Metazoa > Chordata > Mammalia > Artiodactyla > Bovidae > Oryx > Oryx dammah. The sequence goes on from NW_024070185.1 coordinate 88,094,046, forward strand.
AAAGCAAATAAAAAGATGCTTAGCATCACTAATCATCAAAAAATATTCAAATCAAAACCAATAGAAAATAACAAATATTGGGGAAGATGAGAAATTGAAATCCTTATGCACTGCTGGTGGGACTGTAAAATGTTAATGAACACTATGGAAAAACAGTTTGTACACAGGCACCTCAACACAAAATTGCTGTATGATTCCACTTCAGGGTAAATGCCCGAAAGAACTGAAAGCAGTGCCTGAAGACATATTTGTACACCCATGTCATAGCAGCACTATTCACAATAGCCCTGGAAGAAGGAACCCACCAAAATTCCAATCAAGGATGAATGGGGAAAAAATGTGGTATACACATACAATGGTATATTACTCAGCCTTTGCCTGGAGAATCCCAGGGATGGCGGAGCCTGGTGGGCTGCCGTCTATGGCGTCGCACAGAGTCGGACACGACTGAAGCGACTTGGCAGCAGCAGCAGAAAGGAAGGAAATCCTGTCACATGCTACAACATGAATGAACCTTGAGGACACTATGCTAAGGGCAAAAATCTAGTCACAAGAAAGCAATACAACATGTTTCTATTTATGATGTACCTAAAGTTATCATATTCACAGAAACAGGATGATGGGTACAGGGGCTGGTGGGAGGAGGAAAATGAGTTGTTTAATGAGGAAAGAACTGCAAAATAAAAAAATGTGGAAATCTGTTCCATAACAATGTGAATATACTTAACATCTCTGAACTGTACACTTGAAAACAGTTATGGTAGTAAATTTAATGTTTTTGGGGGGGGGCGGGGAAGGAAAAACAAATTTAATGTTTTGTGTTTTTTTACCACCACAACAAAAAAAAACCTGTTGGTCTTTGAATGGATCTTTCACCAATACATGATTTGGTAACAGCATGCACTGTTCATACTGAACATATATTCACCGAGCTATGCAGATCTTTGGAAACCTCAGTACGTAACTGTGAAAGGATGAGAGTGATAAAGGCAAATTCTACCTTAAGGTTACTATGAATTTTGATCTCATAAGGCACATGAATATGCTTCAGGGAACCTCAAGAGTCCTAGACCACACTTTGGGAATCAGTACTCTGTGATGTCACTTTCTCTCACCTCTAGCTTAAGGTTATGCAAAACAAAACTAACTTAAATGTACTGCCTAAAGCAAATTAGGAAAAACCATTTTCTTTCTACGTGGAATATAAATGAAGTCCAAATAACTTTTCAGAATAAAGTATCACAGGGAATACTATAATTAACTGATAATTATATTAGGCATATAACATACTGCTGCTTTGCAAATAGGCCTTTGGATTTCCTTTTGAAAATTGAACTCGAAAGAACATTAAGAAACCCTTAAATCTCATTACCAGAGACACTCATATATTTCTGGGTATCTTGGTTGGTAAAATCACTGTTTTTTTATAAATCAAGCTAAGTTTTTTTGCTCTATGATGACAAAAGAACTAACATAGGTCATGTGGAAGAATGCAGTAAAATCTCAAATAAGCTAGCAGTCTTGCCCTTGAAGGGGTCAGAAAAAGAATTATGATAATTAATGAGCACAAATAATTGATATAAAGGTGAGGATACTTTTTAAGCCCTGAAGGGAAGATTCTTCCCTGTTAGTTTCTGATGTGGGATATTCAAGAGGAAAGAGGACATGCTTCACAAGGAACAATTTGTTCAGTCACACTTAAAAGAGATAAAGTTTAAAATGCCAAAGATTTACTATTACACAATTAGTTGCCTGTAGTTAAAAACACAAATTTAAAGAAAGACTTCTGTGAAAACAGAACTATATTTATATAGGATGAGTAAAGACAACATCTGCTATCTAAAGCGAAGATTAAAAAGTAACTTGCTGCTCTGCTAAACTTAACCTGATGGGGAAGCATTGTCCCAGGAACACAAGGGTAAAATCAAAGGGACAGGGGACTGGGTAAGCTTCTTCCCTTGACAATCTGATTCCAAAATTCTATCCTCCAAGTACAGAACTGCTGAAGCTATATTTGTAAAACTACAGGCTTTTAAAGGACAATTACAAAAACATAAACCAGATTCAGGCAATGGCAGCATCACTGTAAAAATGCAAATACTCTGAAGAAAGGAACATTCATTTGGGAGTATTCTATTGATCTTAAAAATAAAACCTATTTTACTTTATTCTTAAAAATAAAACCAGTCATTATGCCTAAGGTATGCAAGGCAAAACTGATTCATATGACATTTAAAGTCATTCATAGCTCCTATGACCATTTGTGTACATAAAAAATAAACTGAGGCTGTCATTAAAAAAAAAAAAGAAAAAAAGCCATTCATTTCCCACAAATCTTGCAAAACAAACCCTTAAAAATATAATAAAATTCACATGCACTGGTTGTTTAAATTTTGGCTGAAAGTGCAATGATCACTTTTGTAATAATACACAATGAAAGATACACTTCACCTAAAAGATTCTAAAATAAACACATGGAATTTTTCTTAGCTACTGTATGATAAAATAAGTATACTGAATATTTGAGCTAATGAGAAATACTCTTACCCATCAGAGTCCAGATAAACTGTGAGCAAAATGTGGGAAATAATCATATTAGAAATTATTAGATCGTCAACTTCTTAGGGAACAATTTTATACATCTTTATATCCCTCACAGTTCCTTTGAACTGTGGTTTCAGGACATCTGTTCAGCAGTTTTCATGGTCTTAGGTGACTGATTTAAATATGTATCAGAAGTGATTATTCTCCAATAAAAAGACAAAATACCAGTAATGCAAATAATCAAAAAGCATCCATTTCAGAAATCCTTTTTAAAGCATGTAATGCACAAATAGTAAAGAGAACTTACCAACTCTATCAGGGAGGACTTCAAGCGCAGAAACTCTTTCATCTTTATTAAGTTCTAGTCCATAAACACAGTCAAATCCATCGTATTTTATAAGATACAAAGAAGGGTTTACAGGCACCTGGTCCAGAACGGTTCCTTTCCACTGGGTGACAGGGCCATTCCCTTCCTTCCACCCATGCTGAATCCTGCAGCCTACGATGTTCCGCCGAGGCTGGGAAACAGGTTTGCTTGGTCCCACACTGCTCCGATGTTTTCTGTATTCACACATATACACACGTAAGGTATCTTCTCAAAGTATCCACTCCTACCAACACAACTACTGCTAGCTAGCATGCTCTCATCAGAAATGATCCCGGTCCTGTACAGGCTAACGCTGCCACACCCAGGGTTCAGGTGGCTCCAGCCAGCCATCTCGCAGTCCCACAGCCGTGCAGTGGTGGCTCACAGGGGGCCCATTTCAAGCAATAGAAGCTCCCTGTGCACCTTAAGTGTGGAGGCAGAAAAACACAGGCCTAGCCCGTAACAACTAAACCCTAAAATTAAGCATCAGTTTTCCAGCTTTCTGAGTTTCTTTTAATTCAATCAACTTACAGTTATCCAAATTAATCAAAGAAAGACAAGGGCTGACTACATGAAATAACTGCATGTGCATATGGCTTTATGAAACAGAAATCCATTTCTTGTCAAAACGAAATGTGTAACTATTCAATTTCAACCATTCTTATGCCCACATAACTTTATTCCCATTGGCTTAAACAATAAGAATAAACTACACATTTAACTTTTTCTTAAACTAAGCCCAGGCTGGCTTATATTCATGCATTTATACCATCATTACTTCTCTAAAAAGCACATAACCTTCAACCCTTAAATCTGTAGCAAATAATATTGAAAATTATTCAAATGACATACATCAGTTACAAATAATTGAAAAACCTACATACAATGTTTACAAATAATACACCTGGCTCTTGATGTGAGGGGGAAAAAAACCTTCATTTCATGGAGCAATCCAAAGACAAGGGACAAGACTTAGCTTGAATGAAAGCTGAAGGCCGAAGCCATGATGGCACATGGATATATGCCAAGAATGAAAAAATTTAGAGAGCAGAAAAGAATTGCTTTTCTGCTACACTTTTATAGGCATAAAGCTCTCATCTGGTAAACCATAAAAGTGGGAATAAATGGCATAAATACAAATGTACGTTAAAAAAAACAAGCAATTTATTATAGGATGTAATATTTAAAATTACAATTTTATATATTTGAAGTACACCAGGTTGGTAAACTTAGTGGGTTTGTAAGCAGAGAAAACAGGTTATACAGCAAACCATTAAAGCTGCCTTAATAAGGCCTATAATGAGTTGACACAATCCTTTACCTAAGAGAGGGAACACCATTTGGGGAACATCTCAGAAGGAAAACTTCTCCAGTCGGACTGTAAAAGGATTCACAGATTACATACAGGATTGTGAGATCATGAGACCGGAAGATGCTGTGTCTGCCCAGCCCTTAAGGCTCTGCACACACCCAGCCAAAAGGCCTTCCAGGAAAGGCAGAACCATGCACTGAGGCCATAAGCTGAGACTAACATCCTGAACAGGATGAGGCCCGGGGATAAAGGAAAGATGAGGTTCGGGTGCTAGGCAGACCTCAACAGGTAACACAGAGGAGACCACACAGAAGTGTATTAGGTGTGCCATGGGAATACTGAAGAGCTCTGCAGCACAGACAGCTCTCCTGGTGTAGTGTCACCCCTTTCCATGTACAAGAGTCTCAGGAGAGGACCATGGTGGCAACAACGGGCAACAGAAGCAAACCCAAGAACATGTCCACAAGGTAGATGGAAACTATCATCTAATATTATGCACATACAAAGGCCATGAAAGAGGAACTTACATCAGAAACAGAAGAGCCCAGATGAGAGGCAGCCACACGAGAGAAGATGCAAGAAAAATCAGACACAGTCAAGAAACAAGGAGCAATTTGAAATCTTTTCAGAAATGAAGACTAGACTAGAGGAACACGGAAGAAATTGACACCAAGGAGCATTTAAGGAAAATTGTTGTTTTTCAGTCATTAAGTCGTGTCCAACTCCGCAATCCCACAGACTGCAGCACATTAGACTCCTCTGTCCTCCAGCATCTCCAGAGTTTGCTCAAATTCATGTCCATTTAAGGAAAATAGATAATAAAAAAAGAGACAGATGGGAACAGATATGAAATTCCAACTTCTATATAACAGAATCACCCAACAGCTAAAATCAGAACAGAAAAAAATACTAAAATAATTCAAGAAAAACATCCTGAAAGACTGAAATGTACAAATGCATCCCTGGTAAAACTGACACAGAACTACTGACGCTTAAGACATCCAGTAAAACAAACAGACTTTAAGGAAAACATCTCCTGGGCATCCAAGCAGAAGAACGGCATCACGTGTAAGGAAAAAGCAAATCACAACGTGACAGCGACCCGGTGTGCCTCCAGACACACAGGGTGATGACCTTCCAAGTTCCCAGGAAAGCAAACGCGAGGTGTTGATTTCACAGTCAGCCAAGAATGCTATACTATCCTCCAGGTAAAAGTACACAGATAACACTGTGAACAAATAATGACTTGAGGAATATTGTTCTTACAGATGCTTCCTGAAGAAGTTAACAGTTGGCCATCATATCTATGGGTTCCACATCCTGATTCAACCAAATGTGGACAGAAAAACAAAGTTCCAAAAAGCAAAGCTTGAATTCGCCACATGCAGGCAACAATTTACAAATCATCTACATTGTATTTACAACGATTTACACAGTATTTACTCTGTATTAAGTCTTATGAATAATCTAGAGATGATCTGAAGTATACAGGAGGATGTGTGTGGGTTATGTGCAAATACTAGGCCATTTTATACAATGGATGTGAGCATATGTGGATTTTGGTATGGTGTCAAGGGTCCTAGAATCAATCCACCCAGATACCAAGGAACCACTGTATAGGACAGTTTCAGATAATCAAGAATGCTTAGAAAGCTTTCAGCACAGAGCTGATACTAAGTAAAAGTGAGCATCTTTTACTGCAGAACAAACATAGGGAAAAGAGCAATATGTAACTATTATCTGCTCTGACAACAGAGTTAACACCACTCTGAAAAGGGGAAGGAAAGAAGAATACCTGTAAAGTACAAGAAGTTTGCTAAACAAAAGAGTATGACTTGGAACAGAGTACCTTATATTAAATGGAGATAAAGCAGAGAAGCGGGAGCTAAATTCAATACTGTTCATAGTAAGGAACCAATCTATATAACCTAAAATAAATAAAGATTGGTTAACTTTAAAAGACTGCAGTATAAAACTTACTGGAGAGACAAGCCTTAATAACATACTATCAGTCAGTAACTTGTAACTACTAATAATACTCAAACCTAAAAGTGAACTCAAGACCTCTTCATACTCCCTGAAAATGGGCCACTACATCCAACTAGTCCTCTGTGGGGATATATGGCTGCGAAGGTGATTACATGTCTTCTTTAGAATACAGGTATCTTTTTGAGCATTACATTTTTCTTCAAATAGACAATTACCTATCTTCTTTTGATCTTTAGGAAAAAGTCCTTGTGATTCATCCTGTGTACAGGATCACGTTTTCTTCAAAGCAAAGGCAGAGGTTGGTCCCCAAAACTCACTGAAGAAAGAATTCAGTCATATGCACCATTTTATAATTCACAGACATTCTATTATTCCTACCAAAATTATAAGCAAATATAGCATCTTTACCAGTGTGATGATTAATTTTAATGTGTCAAGTTGGCTGGGCCACAGTACTAAGATACCTAGTCAAACATTACTCTAAATGTTTTCTGTGAAGATATTTTTCTACATAAAACTAACATGTAAATCAGCAGATAGATTGCCTTCCATTACATAGGTGAGTCTCATCCGATCAGTTGAAGGTATTAATATCAGCTCTTCCCTGGATCTCCAATCTCTGTGCATAAAACATTGGTGCTGTTTCTCTGGAAAACACTGACTACAAACAGAAAAGATTCCATCCTAGATTCAGAGGCATTAAATTTTCTACTACCATGATTCTCAACAAAACCAAACTACACTTAGCAACTGAGAGCAGAAAAGGGCAACTGGAAGACGCAGAGCAGTTCAGTCATTCCTCCTTCCTACACTCACTAGGGGCATTCTTCTGTAACGCGCAGTTGCTTCTGAAGAGGGAGATGCATGACGCTCTCTTTAATCACATTTCAGAACAAGCATTTTCATCCTGGTCGCCTCCAGTGGAAGTACACGAGACTCTCCTCCCCTCTTCCAAACAACACGAGGGACTGAAATCTAGTTAGCAAGCAGCCCTATTCAGAGTGGGTCCTATATCCTTTAATTCTGAAGAAACATGACCCTTCCTTTTTCGCATGGATTTTCTCACTTTTTTAAAGGGAATTTTAATCAACTTTTGTTACATAAATGTGGTAATAATATGCCTGGATTACTCCCTGGTTCGAGGAACTTCCTGCAAGCTGTATGGCACAGTCAAAAAAATACAAATAAATAAATAACCTACTTATTAAGCTTACAATTTTCTACTAGAGTACACAATTAAAACCAAAGCAAGACGAAAACCAAAAAAAAAAAAAAAAATAACAACAAAAAAATTCTTAGTCAAGGAAGGAAAAAAATTTTTAAAACAAACATCTTAGCACCTTAGTAACCCTTTCCTCACCACTTTCACCACACTATCAGAAATTTAGTCTTTTGTTCCAAATTGTTATTAATCTTGCTCAGTTCAGTTCAGTCACTCAGTCATATCCGACTCTGTGACCCCATCAACCACAGCACGCCAGGACTCCCTTTCCATCACCAACTCCCAGAGTTTACCCAAACTCATGTCCATTTAGTCAGTGATGCCATCCAACCATCTCATCTTCTGTCGTCCCTTTCTCCTCCTGTCCTCAATCTTTCGCAGCATCAGGGTCTTTTCAAATGAGTCAGCCCTTCGCATCAGGTGGCCAAAGTATTAGTTTCAGCTTCAACATCAGTCCTTCCACTGAACACCCAGGACTGATCTCCTTTAGAACAGACTGGCTGGATCTCCTTGCAGTCCAAGGGACACTCAAGAGTCTTCTCCAACACCACAGTTCAAAAGCATCAATTCTTCGGCACTCAGCTTTCTTCACAGTCCAACTCTCACATCCATACAGGACTACTGGAAAAACCATAGCCTTGACTAGACAGACCTTTGTTGACAAAGTAGTGTCTCTGCTTTTTAATATGCTGTCTAGTTTTGTCATAACTTTCCTTCCAAGGAGTAAGCATCTTTTAATTTAATGGCTGCAATCACCATCTGCAGTCATTTTGGAGCCCCCAAAAAACAAAGTCAGCCACTGTTTCCAGTTTCCCCATCTATTTGCCCTGAAGTGATGGGACTGGATGCCATGATCTTCCTTTTCTGAATGCTGAGCTTTAAGCCAACCTTTTCACTCTCCTCTTTCACTTTCATCAAAAGGCTCTTTAGTTCTTCTTCGCTTTCTGCCATAAGGGTTCTGCTGCTGCTAAGTCACTTCAGTCATGTCTGACTCTGTGTGACCCCATAGATGGCAGCCCACCAGGCTCCCCCGTCCCTGGGATTCTCCAGGCAAGAACACTGGAGTGGGTTGCCATTGCCTTCTCCGATAAGAGTGCTGTCATATTCATATCTGAGGTTATTGGTATTTCTCCTGGCAATCCTGATTCCAGCTTGTGCTTCTTCCAGCCCAGCGTTTCTCATAATGTGCTCCACATATAAGTTAAATAAGCAGGGTAATAATATACAGCCTTGACATACTCCTCCTATTTGGAACCAGTCTGTTGTTCCATGCCCAGTTCTAACTGTTGCTTCCTGACTTGCCTACAGGTTGCTACTATCTTAAAAATAATTTTTAAAAAACATTCCCTATTTAGTAGTAAACAAAGAGGATTTTTGTTGCTTTTTGCAACATTTATTTTTTTCTCATGCATATTTGCTCTTTCTAGTATATTCTCTGGTAGTCAGACAGGGTTCACAAATGCAAACTACAAATTCTTGCAAGCCTCAAAATACTGTTATTTTGTTCTCATCCTTGACTTGCCTAGGTATGCAAGGCAGGCTCAAACTCCCTTTGCCTTCAGTACCTTTACTGCAAAAAGGTATTTTCATTGTCTTTATCTTATCTTCCAGAATCACAGATACCAGATGCCAATCTGATCCTTGCTCCTTTGAGGGTAATCCATCTTCCTCTTCAAGCTGCTTTTAGAATTTTGTTACTAGATTCTGAAATGTCCCTAGAACTCGTGACATGTTTCTAAGTATCCCTCACTAGGACTTGGTAAATTTCTTGAATTAGGTAAAATAGGCTTGAATTTCCACCTATCTATTGAATATCTTACCTAATATTTTGATTTCTATGAACTGATCACTTCTTTACCTTAAATGATTTTTCTTTGTAATGAGTGCAACACCTGATATGAGGATAATTTTCACTTTTCTGGATTCCTTATGAACTTCTGAGTTCAGCCTTTCTTTGTAGCATCTGCTGCCATCTGAGTGGCAGCATTCTTCACACCTGCAGGAGAGCAAGGTTAACTCTCCTGTTCTATGTATGACTTTCCTTGGTGCTGTCAGAGTTCCTCAGGTGCCTGATGATTCTTGGTGTCCATATTTTCAGATGCAAGGAAAGATATAAAGTGGTATCCGTAGTTGAGATGTGTTTCTTTAGGCCAAGTCAGGGTCTCTGATATCTCAGTATAAAGTACAGGTTCTGATAAAGCAGCCAGGACCCAGGTAATTTCAGAGCAGCTGAGACTGTGTGGAAACTTCCAGCCAGGAGAGATAAGGTGAACACCTACCGCCTAATGTGGCTGGTTTCTCGCCCATAATGACAAAGGTAACTGCGGCCAGCCTGTGCTGTCCCTAACCTGAATAGATGCTAGGATCCAGTTCGAACATTCAACGTTTTGGAGGTCTTCTTTTTCAACTCAAACTTGTTGACAGTACCTTAGCTTAGCTTAGTTTTTATGTTGATATAAATCTATTCCTGTCTGCTGTGTATCTTGCAGAGATTTCTCAGTGTTCTGATCTGTTGGTGGGATGATCTTTCTATATCAATAACAAAAACTGCAAACTTAATGCAAATTACGGTGAAGTGCTATTTTCTATCTTCTTATAGAATAAATACAACCCTCCTAGTGAACAAACAATCTGGCATCCATTGTCTCAGTGATTTCATGTCTAGGAATTGATCAAAAGAAAACAATGGACAAGCACAAAACTACAGCAAACAGTATGTTCTGAGCAGTGTTTGTACCACGGGAAACCGGATATGAAGTTCAATAGGTCTCACTGATTTAGTAAGTAACACTATATCTATATGATGAATTACTACATAGCTATTAAAATCACAGAAAAATACTAAGACATTTAAAAAATATACACAATCATCCAAATATGTAGGAAAAAAAACTTTTAAAACATACATTAAATTATTGACAGGGATAATCTCTGGATGACAGTGGATCAAAAATAATTAAGTTGCCTTTCTCTGCATTCACCTGTTATTTTCAAATTTTTTTATGACTTAAGTACTTTAATAGACAGATAAAATACAATTTATAATTATGCTTAAATTAATGCAATGGATTCCTAATTCTGCAAGAAACTATATATAAAAATAGATTTTACATATTAGCATTATAAATTCCAAATTTTATTTCTGTTGCCTTTTTAGTCAAGAGTAATTTCACTTTTAGAATACCATTTCACTAATTCTAAAAGAATTAAAGATCTAATATAGATACCATTTTTGCCAAATTTATTTAATGAACAACCTAATTTGATTAAAAAGGTAGAGGCAGTAAAGTTGGAACAGATGGGACTTCCTGGAGGTCCAGTGGTTGGCACTCCAAGCTTCCACTGCAGGGGGCACGAGTTTGAGGAACTAGGAGCTGCACAGCAAAGTGCAGTCCCAAAAAAAGAAAAAGAAAAGAATGAACGGATGCCTCAATGAATACTAAAGACAAAAATGGTAATTAGACTAATACAATACTTCTAAAAATCGTTAAGCCAAGCTTTCCAATTACTGCTCCCTGAATGTCCAAACTGTTCAAATACCTTACAGGCAGAGTTTACAAATGTTGTTTTAAAATATTTTTAAATATGTTAAGCCAGTAATTATTAATGTTAAGAGTGAAAAAATATTTACTACTTTATTTCTGTGTGTATTTAATATTTTCCATACTAGAGAAGTTAAAAATTACATATTAATTTTTTAAAATTCCAATCACTAATTCAGATTCAAATATCGGTAAGAAAAGTTTTAATAAAAATTAAAGCTTACTTACATGAGTTGAAATGGTATATATAAAAGGAAACAATAAGAACATGTCAGATAACTGGCAGAAGATACAAAAGATCAAAAACACACTTTGATGGTCATATCTCTAGGTAGTTCAATCTAACAGCAGTATAGGGCTTCCATGATAGTCCCCACTGTGGTTAAGAACCTGCCTTGTAGTTCAGGGGACTCTGGCTTGATCCCTGGTCCGGAAGATCCCACATGCCGTGGACCAATTATGCCCGTGCATCACAGCTACTGAGCCCCCATCTAGAGCCTGCATGCTGCAACTCCTGAGGCCGTGTGGTGCAACTCCTGAGGCCCTCGTGCCCCAGAGCCCACGATCTACAAGAGAAGCACTGCAATGAGAAGCCTGTGTGCCACAACCAGGGAGGAGCCCCTGCTCTCTGCTAGAGAAAGTTCATGCTGCAGCAACAAAGATCCAGTGCAGCCAAAAATAAACACAACAGAACAGAAAATAAACATATTTTTAAAAAGAACAGTACAGGGAGTTCCCTGGTGGTCCAGTGGTTAGGACTTTAAACTTTCACAACTGAAGACTGAGTTTCAATCTCTGGTTGGAGAACTAAGATCCCACAGGCCAGTACAAAAAGGGATGTAAGATTAACAATTTAAAGCAACTAACTTTTTTTAATTTAAAATGAGAGTTTCTGGAATATGGTGATTTTGCTTTATATGTTCTCCTTGGATATGTTATTTTTAATAACCTTAGTGTCTGGCATTTTCTTGGGGGAAAAAGTCTAAAATATTCTTAACTATCACTTACCAGGTAGTCAATAAACAACAACATTATAAACAAATACCAGGACATCTCATTCAACTGAGGACACATGGAATTATAGCGCCAAGGGCAAATAAAAGGCTGTATTGTGTCAGGATCCAAACAATTCAAGGATAAAAGCAGAGACACCAGAATTAAACATCTATAATCACTTTCCTTGTCATCTCCATAAGTTATAAACAGCTTTTCCTATAGTTTCAATAGGAGTAAATGGTGACCAAGTATACAGCATCCAATCACCTTTCATTGCTGTAATTGTGTATATTAATTTCCAAACAACTTGACTTTGTTATCTGATGTGCTCTAAGATATCAGTTCTGATGATGGTTTAGGCCAGTGCTTCTCAAACTTAGGCATGCATCAAATCACCTACAGTTTCTGAAAACAGTTACCCAAGCCCTGTCCCAGAAACTCTGGGTTCCATTTTATTCTTCAGGTCTGAAGAAGAACCAAAGACTTTCTAACAAGGTTCCAAGTGCACTGCTGACCTAGGCACCACACCTTTGGTAGCAGAACTGATCCAGAATAAACAGTAACTTTTATACATCCATGTTCCCAAAAAGGAAAACCAAGACTACAGAAAACACTTCTATACTTTGCTCAATATTTTAAATAATGGTACTGAAAGTACCATTCCAATTATTCTATCAAGAAAAGAATTCCTGAGAACAAACTAGTGGTTACCAGTAAGGAAATGGAAGGTGGAGGGGCAAAACAGAAACAGGAGATTAAGTATAAACTCCTGTGTATAAAACAAACAAGGATATACGGTACAGTATAAGGAATCTAGCCAATATTTTATAACAACTATATAAACAGAGTATAATCTTTATAAGTTGTGAAACACTATGTTGTACACCTAGAACATTGTATAACCCAATTATATGTCGATTTAAGAAACAAAATCTGTGCTGAAAGACCTTTCACCCTTTATCTAGACTCCCTTAATGACTTAAGTTGACTACCATTTCTCATCAGTAAATATCTTACTTTTATAGTCAATATTTAAAGGCACTGTACTTCTTACATTTTTAACTATTATAATTCTCCTATAATAAACCAGTAATGACAGCCACATACTGCATACTGGTGTATGAATTAACTGACCTCTTTCCTGACTTTTTTAATACTGTGAGATAAAAGCAGCTTCCTTACTGTGTTCCAGCAGATTTCAAAAGAAACTAAGTCAAAATAATTGTCTTTTTGCAAGATGCACAGCAGCAAATAGAGAGAGGAAAAAAAAAATCTGCTTCTCTAGTACTTGTTGCTTGTTAAGAGTTCTACAGCTGAAACTGGCATTCCCAGCTTAAACCGACAATAAAAAAACAGGATGGAGAAAGTCAAGTTTTCTATCCAAATCACTCTGGTTTTTTTCATTATTTTGTCTACACACTGCACACTGAGAGTATTCAGAGATGTTCATGGCAAGCATCCAAATGCCTCAAGGGTTTTCCAAAGCACTATTCACTTTCACTGGTATGAATAACAGAGCTACTGGCAAACTGATTAAAAAGTATTCCACATTTGACCAGTTTAAGAATGTCAATACCATGGTTCATTTAGATGCTTACTCCAACTGTGATATAGGTCTGTGTGCTTGTCACAGAAATATTATTTTCATATACGAGACAACAAAACATACAGTTCAGGAAACAGGACGTGGTTATCAACAGTTACTATAGGTTCCAGAATCATACTGTGCTGTTTCTGAATCCTAGCTATTTCTTAGATGTGATGACCGCAGACTCAAACTTTCTTCTCACAGAAGGGTTCGCGGTCCCTACTTGACAAGGGATGTCATGAATGAGACTACCACAGGGACAAGAGGAGGAGGGGAAGGAACACAGTGACAGCCTTGGTCAGTGACTACTGGTGTCTTAGAAAAAGGAAAACATTCCCTAGAAATCTTCAATTCAGTGTGTTAACAGCTCCTGATCCATTTTTCAAATGTACATTAGTGGAAAAGATACCAAAGCCCAGTCACACCTCCCTGACATGTAAATCTATCGACTATCCAAATTACAGAAGCAAAAAGCCAGACCCACATTCGAAAACTAAAACGAAGAATTACTTCAGCTACATCCACCTTATTTGTTCCCCAACTACACCTGCCTTCAAGATGTACCTTCAGTGAAGACATAATTCCCAAACAACCTTCTGGGAAGCCAGAAAAGAAATGTCCACCAGCTTGTCCCCAAAATACACCAAGGACCCTGGCTCACAAGAAGCACAAAAGTTTCTATTTACTTCAAAAAATGAGAACGAGACTCAGCTATGCAACATTTCTGGGTGCAGAGACACTGCTCCAAGCACTTTGGACCTGATTACCACAATCCCCTCACACCCACAGAGATAGGAGGTGCCATTTGCAGGAACTGGGCTCTGCCAGCCCTTGTCTCCTGGGTGTTCCTTTGACTCTCTCAAGCAAGCAGAGGCATGTGCACACGGAGTTATTATTGCACAGTCCCCCTGTACCAACATGGAAAGCGAGAGGAGGCATGACCACGGGTCAGTGGCTGCACACAAGGAGTCTGAGTGCCTTACTCTCTGGAGGGCCACAGTGGAGGCAGGCAAGGAGAGAGCGAGGCTCCAAGTTCTGCTTTCCTGTATTTGTTTGCTATAAACACTTCATCTGTAATGAAAACCCAAAAACCTCACTGTTCTAGTCCAACACCATGACTTAATACAAGTTAAGCTGAGCGTTAGGCATACGAGGGATTTGGTAAAGCCCAAAGCTGGGCCAGTGGGGCTTCCCACTCTAAGGCCAGCCTCTCCACTACCCATCATCCCCACTTACCCATTCAAGGACAACAGTTAACAGCTTTCATTTGTGATATGTGGAAACTTCTGTTTCAGTTTTTTTCCACCCCACCCATCCTCAAATTTGCACTGACATCAGAAAAAAATAGGAAAATGACTGGTAACTTTTCAACTTCTCCTTTTTGCTATGTTCAAAACTTCTACTCTTTAAGTGAGACAAGCACACCTCATATTAAAGCCCTAGATCACGTTTCCTGCATCATGTAACAGATAGGATGAGAGATTCTTTAGCTGTACATGTATGAACTTCAAAAATCAAATGCATAGGTATTTATTCCTTTTTAGGGGAAAAAAGATAATGCTAGTTTTGCAAAGTTAATGTGTAATTTGCTTTCATCTCCCATTGTATTTAAGTTTTTTTTTAATTACCTTCTATTTATGCCAAGAGATGGTTTACTACTTATGGTAAAGATAATGAGTGGAGATATATTACATAAATTATTAGATCACTAGATATGACAGAACTGTGAAGATGATGGGCAAATAAGTGAAATTTGAGAAATGTTTTTATCAAACCTCAGGACTTGCCCTATCTTCATATTTTTACTTTTCAAGTCATTTCTTAATCTGAGTATCACATATATTTACATTACATATCCAAGTTTTCCTTTAAATAGAGACACATTTTGGTTTAACTACCAACAGTTAATGAAAGGCACCTTTATTCATCCAGACCTTCTATAACAGCCCAGAGGACTCACACTCTTCGACTACTAGACTGATGACCAAGTGGCACAAGCATTTCAATATAAATAATTTGAAAATAATTGTATAATCAGTCTTAGGAGGTGTGAGGGTCACAGTGAGGGTCTCCCATATTTAACAACCTTATGATGAACACTCATACAATCATAGTTGATTTGTTAGAGAGGATTTCATGGTGCAGTAGCCATCACAGTACCACAGTACCAGTGGATATTGTTGTTTAAGATAGGAACTCAATTTTCATTCTGGACATAACTATACACTTACAAAAAAATTGCAGGAAGGAAAAAAGTTGCTTTTACACTCTAGTACCTACAGGATTTAAGATGCATACCACTTTGTCACTTAAAATTATCTTTCAACATGAATATGCTTTCTCTACATTACAATATCCTCATTCATTTGAAAATTTTATGAAGAAGTGAGTGTGCCTGGCAGAGTGCTAGCTAGGTCCTTGATGAACGGGGCAAGATAGCACACCATTATTTAGTGTGCAGCGAGGCTCCATGTGAGGCTGGCTGCTCTGAGGGTTCAAGAGAGGGCCTCAAAGAGATGACCTCACAGCCCATGTAACCAAAGGCCATAGTGTGCTATCTAAAAAGGCAAGTTTCTGTAAAATAGATAACCAGTGCAAGTTCAACGCATGAAGCAGGGCACTCAAAGCCAGTGCTCTGGGACAACCCAGAGGGATGGGGTGGGAAGGGACGAGGGAGTGGGATTCAGGATGGGCAACACATGTGTACCCACGGCCAATTCATGTCAATGTATGGCAAAAACTATCACAATGTTTAAAGTGATTATCCTCCAATTAAAATTAATTACTTAAAAAATAAATAAATAAAAAGGCAAGTTTCAGAGCCGCTTACTTGTGGGATGTCCTTTTCTTCATCATGCTTGCAGATACACCAGCATGGCCTAAAAGAGAAGTGAGTATATGTCAATGAAAACTGGATTAAAAAATAGTTCAAACTCAGGAAAAAGTTAACTTATGAAAAACTGTCATATAAAGTATGCAATTAAAATAAACTACAAGGGAATTCCCTGGATGCCCAGTGGTTAGGACTCTGCACTACTCTGCTTTCACTGCCATAGGTCCAGGTTCCATTCCTGGTTAGGGAACTCTGCAGAATCCCACAAGCCACAAGATGTGGCCAAAAAACAAAAAACCCCAAAACAGCCAAAATGTAAGAAAACCATTTGCTTACTTATCTTTTAAACGGAAGATATAAGGGGTTCTGGGAAGATTAAAGGACAGGAAGAGCAGTTTATCTGCCTAAATTGCCCATAAAACACACAAAAAGCAAAATCACATGGATAAAAACTACAACCAAAAAAAGTGACAATCCTAGTCATAAACTACTAAAAGGTACAGAACTCATCTTCCTGCAACAACTAGAAAATGGGACAAGAGATATGAAACATCTGGATGCAGACATCAGGACAACAGACATCAGGACAACAGACAGCACAGGATGATGGAACCAGGGAGCTGAAAACCCACACAAGGGCCCCTACACCAACCAAGTGCATCCCAAGAACCATTTGAGGACAATGGTGCATGAAGGGTAACCAAGGACACTGAGGTTGTGCTACACTGAGAGTCAGATGGAAGCTAAGGAGGCGAGGTGGGCTGGGAGCCGTGGGTCAGAGCGCTGGCAAGGAAAGAGATCTCACAGGGGGCTCCAAACATCTGGAAAAGGTATGGTGGTCTTCAATCTCTGGCTAGATACTGACTTGCAAAGGCATGAGAGCTGTTCAAACTCCATTTAGCCACCTCTTTGAGCACACAGGACAATCAGGAAAAACCATAAAGATAATTCCTTGGCAGGAAGATGAAGCAGCCCTAAGAAGGAAAGCTGCTACAGACACATTCCAGAACTTGCTTGCCAAAACAAAACTCTAATATGCAGTAAAGGACATCAGTAAAACCCAATGCTTCACAATTGGGTTGGACACTTCAGATGTCCAACACCCCAACTACAAGCACTAGGTCTGTGGGAAAGCAGCAAACTGTATCCCCATAAGCAAACAGGTTATAACCAAAACAATGCAATTAGCAAGCAAAGATGCTAAAAGAATGATTAACACCTATGCTCCAACAGTTAAAGGAAGACATAAACACTCAGAACAGATGAATAGGGAAGGAGAAATAAATGAAACTGATGGAAAATACATGATCCAAAATGAAGAAGAAGAAAAAAAAACTACACTGGATGTGGTTAGTAGCAGATCAGACCCCACAAATAAAAAAAGCAGTGATTGTGAGACATTGTAACACAACATATCCAAAATAGAACACAAACAGCCTCAGTGACTTCTAGGACAATAGCAACCGGCCCAGCATAAATGAAATGGACTCCACGAAGAGGACAGAGGGGTGAAGAAAAAGTCTGACAAAAATAATGGCAGAAAGGTTTTCAGATGTGGTAAGTACACAAACATAGAGCCAACAAGGTCAATGAAACCAAAGTAAAAAACAAAGGGAAAAACCACAAGGCACATTCTAACCAATTTCTGAAAACCAGTGACACAGAAAATACCTTTAAACAGCCTAACAATAAAAGACATCTTAAATTTAGGGAAACAAAACAGTGGCTCCAGATTTGTTGTCAGAAACAATGTTGGCCAGAAAAAGCAGTGGAATAAATCTTTAAGGTGCTGCTAAGATAAAGAAAACAATCTACTTGTGAATACTATATATAGCAAAAATCTTTCCAACCCCAACAATATTATTTCACTAAATATAGTTTAAATACATCAATTAAGAGACCATACAAAGAAGGAAGGAACAATTATTAAAATCAAAGGTATCAGGCATCAAAAAGGATATTCCAAAATGATAAATAACAGAGTCAATTAAGAAGCCCCAACACTTTCCTTTCCGGGGTGTGGGAGGTAAGATGGCAGTGCAGATTTCCAAGAAAAGAAAGTTTGGCTTTGAAGAAGATGGCATCTTCAAAGCTGAACTGAATGAGTTTCTCACTCAGGAGATGGCTGAAGATGGGTACTCTGGAGGTGAGGTCCGAGTTACACCAACCAGGACAGAAATCATTATCATGGCCACAAGGACAGAGGATGCTCTTGGTGAGGAGGGCTGGCGGATCTGGGAATTGACTGCTGTGGTTCAGAAGAGATGCAGCTTCCCTGAGGGCAGTGTAGGGCTATATGCTAAAAAGGTAGCCAAAGGAAGTCTGCGTGCCACTGTCCAGGCAGAGTCTCTGCCTTATAGACTCCTAAGAGGCCTTGCTGTGCAAAGGGCCTACTATGGTGTGCTGAGGTTTATCATGGGACCAAAGGCTGTGAGGTTGTGGTGTCTGGGAAACTCCAAGGATAGAGGGCTAAATCCATGAAGTTTGTGGATGGCCTCATGATCCACAGTGGGGACCCTGTTAACTACTATGCTGATACCTCTGCATACCATGTGCTGCTCACACAGGGTGTGCTGGGCATCAAGGTAAAGATCATGCTGCCTTGGGACCCAACCGCTAAGACTAGCCCTAAGAAGCCTTTGCTTGATCACAGGAACACTGTGGAACCCAGAGATGAAAATGCTGCCTACTGACCCCATTAACAGAAAAGTGGGATGCCAGAGCTGCCTGCCATGCCCTAGCCAGTAACCAAGGCAAGACAGATTTCCTTGGCCCCTGGGTCTGGAGCCTGGATGTTGCTCTATAAAGATCGTTAATAAAATATTTTTAAAAGACAAAAAAAAATAAAAAAGAAGAAGAAGCCACAACAGGGCTGGTGGTCCTGTGGTTAGGCTCCCAGTTCTCATTACTGAGGGCCTGAGTTCAATATCTGTTCAGGGAACTAAGATCCCACAACCATGTAGCACAGTCAAAAATAAACAAAACAAAACAAAAAAGGAAGCTATAACGATCTTTAAGATATATACTTTTAAAGTATATAAACCTAATTATAGTATACTGAAATATATAAAGCAAAAACTGACAGAATAAGAAAAATTGACACACTCATATTTAAAAACATAAACACTTCTCAGTAATTGATATAACAAGTGGGTAAAAAATAAGAAAAGGATATAGGAGACCTAAACATCACAAACAGCCAACTAGGCTTAGATGACATTTACAGAATGTTAATTCAGTAATACCAAAATAAACATTTTTTCCAAGTTCACATGGGACATTAACCCAGATACACCATATGCTACTCAGAATGCAAACTCTCAATACACTTAACATGAAACCATACAAAATAAGTCCTCTGACTACATCAGAATTAAATTAGAAATAAATATTTGTAAACACCCCAATATCTGAAAATTAAACAATCTTCTAAAACTTCATGTTTCAAACACAAAGTCACAATGAAAATTCAAATATTTTGAATAAGAAAACAACAACTTATCAATATCTACAGAGTGCTTCAAAATGTATACCATATTGATCAAAATTCACACTAAGTAACATAATCCACCTGGGTGGAGGAAGAAGGCTTCTGGGTTATCTGCAAAGTTCTCTCCTTGGCATTACATCAAGATGTGCAGTTTTTAAACATAAATTTCTGCTATTACATAACAATTCTAAAAAGATAAACGAAAAAGGATATATATAAGTCAGTTGGTCTGTACAGGACTATCCATTCTACTTCACAGATGAAAACTGCCAAACATGATCCCAAATGCTAAGAGAGCCATTTCCCCTCAGTTTCGCCCAGCATGTTGACAAACACTGATGAAGTGGGCAGCTTATACATGAAGATACAGACTGAACAGAGATCAAATCTACCCGAAGCATCTCTAGAAGAGCCCTTTCAGCCGTATGAAGTGCAGCTGCAAATGCCTATGGATGGTCATCCAGCTGATCCTGTCAACCCACAATAAATTTCATAATCACACTTTATGCCCACTTCACTTTTGGTCTCAAAGTTCCTCCTTAGTACAGAGGATATTAATATCTCCACCCTCAAAGAGGCTCTAATGAAAAAAGTAGACAATAAATAAGAACAAATGAGTAATATAAGCAGAAAAATTGAATGTTTAAGAAAAAACAGACAGACATGGCAGATGGGCTTCCCTGATGGTTCAGTGGTAAAGAATCCACTGCCAGTGCAGGAAATATGGGTTTGATCCCTGGTCTGGGAAGATCCTACATACTGCAGAACAACTACGCCCCTATGCCACTACTATTGAGCCTGTATTCTAGACAGACCCCAGGAACAGCAACTACTGAGCCCACTGGCCTAGAGCCAGGACTCCACACAAGAGAAGCCACTGCAATGAAAAGCCTGTACAGCAAAGAAGACCCTTTGCGACCCCATGGACAGTAGCCTACCAGGCTCCTCCATCCATGGGATTTTCCAGGCAAGAGTACTGGAGAGGGTTGCCACTTCCTTCTCCAGAGGATCTTCCCAACCCAGGGATCAAACCTGAGTCTCCCGCACTGCAGGCAGACACTTTACCATCTGAGCCACCAGGGAAGTTCTAAAGATGATCCAGAATAACCAAAATAATATTTTTTAAAGATCAAAGAGATTTAAGACACAGTAGAAATCAAAAACACCAAAACAGAAATGAAGAACGCTTTGATAGACTCGTTAGTAGACCGAGTAGACTCAACTAAGGAAACGACTTCTGAGCTTGAAGATATGTCAAAAGAAACTTCCAATACTGAAAAGTAAAGAGAAAAAAAAAAAGATGAAGATGCAGGGAAAAACAGAATATCCAAGAACTGTTAAATAACAACGTCTAAGTGTAATATGTACATAATGAGAATATCAGAAAGACAAGAAAGAAACAGGAAAAAAAATATGTAAAGTAATAACGACAATTTGCCCCAGATTAATGTCAGACACCAAACCACAGATAAGGAAGCGCAAAGAACACCAACCAGGAAAAGTGCCAAGGAAACAAAAATAAAACCTAAATAGGTTTTTCATATTCAAATGTGAGAAAAACCAAAGATAAAGAAAAAAACCTCTTAAGAAGCCAGAATAAAAAAAAAAAAAGCAAAATTAAGAATTAGATCCTACTTCTCCTCAGAAAGCATGGAAGCAAAAAGATACTGGAGCGAAATATTAAATTTTGTATTCTGCAAAAGTATCCTTCAAAAGTGAGAGAAATAGACTTGCTCAAACACAGATGAGGGAATCTGTTGCCAGTAGATATGCCCTTCAAAAAATGCTAGAAGAAATTATTCAAAGAGAAGAAAAACAAGATAGCTCTGAAACTCAGATCTGCATAAAGGAAGAACATTAGAAACAGAATAAGTGAAAGTAATATAAAAATTTTTATTTTTTGATTTTTAATTGAACTGATAAATTTGTTCATAGTAATATTAGCAACAATGTACTAGATGATTATGGAGCTTATATGAAAGTGAAAGACAACAGCACAAAGGACTGGAGTGGAAGAATTAGAATACTTTGCTGTCGTAAGATATTCTCACTACCAGTGAAGCTCTACCACATTATTTGACAGTGTACCAGAATAAGCTGTATACTGCAAACTCTAGAGCTAAAAGTTTTTTTAAAAAAAGTATAACTGACAAGGTAAGAAAAGAGAATAAAGGGAATCAAGCACATGCTCAATTAAAACCATAAAAGGGGACTTGTCTTGCAGTCCAGTGGTTAAGAATCTGCTTACCAATAGAGGGGACACGGATTCCATCCCTTGTCTGGAAAGATCGCATGTACCATAGGGCAGCTAACTAAGCCTGTGAGCCACAACTACTGAGCCAACCCACCAAAACCACTGAAGCCTGCTTGTTCCTGAGCCCAAGTGCCACAATTACTGAAGTCCACAGCAACTACGGAAGCCTGCATGCCTGAGTACCTGTGCTCTGCAACAAGAGAAGTCACCACAATGAGAAGCCTGAGGACTGCAACTAGAAAGTAGTACCCACTCACAGAAACGAGAAGGATGGCTGTGCACAGCAATGACAACACAGTGCAACCATAAATAAATAAGCAAGAAAAAAAACCTTAAAAGGCAGAAAAAGAGAAGACAAAAATATGAACAAAGAAGAAGGGCAATACAGCAGTAAGTATGGCAGATATTAATCCAATAATCTCCTTAAATGCCAATGGTCTAAGTAAGCACTCCAATAAAGAGATTGTCATACTGAATGAAAAAGCAGTATCATATTGTAGATGTTCTATAAGAAATTCACTTTAAAAACAAAGATATATTCAGAGTGAAAGTAAACAGATGGAGAAAGAGGCACCAAGGGAACAAAGATCAAGAGAAAGCCCTTAAAGGGGTATTTGGGTTTCCCAGTAAAAGGGAAAGTCACTCAGTCGTATCCAACTCTTTGTGATCCCATGGACTATACACAGTCCATGGGATTCTCCAGGCCAGGACTGCTGGAGTGGGTAGCCTTTCCCTTCTCCAAGGGATCTTCCCAACCCAGGGATCAAACCCAGGTTTCCTGCATTGCAGGTGGATTCTTTACCAGCTGAGCTGCCAATTTCAGAGAGAGATTTAAGAGCAAAGAAATTCACTGGGAATACAGAAAAGCATTATGTAACGATTATGGTCTCATTTCTCCAAGAAGACATAACAATCCTTAATGTGTATGTACCTAACAACAGAGAATCAAACTAGTTGAGGCAAAAACCGATAGGAACTACAAGGAGAAATAGATGAATTCACTATCACAGTTGAAAACACTTCACTATCTCTATCAAAAATGGACAGCTTCAGCCTTAAGAAAATCAGAAAAAGACATAGCTGAACCCAATACTACCATTAATCACATGGATAAAACTGACATATATATAGCACTTTACCCAACAACTGAATATACCTTCTTCTCGAGATCCCTTGGAATATTCATCAAGAGGGCCTATATTGTGAAGCATCAAACACACTTTTAACAAATTTAAAAGAAGATAAAAGAAATATCCTCAGATCACAATGAGATCTACACTCAGTAATAGAAAGACAGCTGGAAAATCCCCAAACACTCGAAGATTAAATAGCACACTTCTAAATACATGCTTTGAAGATGAAATTTTAAGACAAAAATATTTTGAACTAAATGAAAATGAAAGTACAATTTACTAAAATCTGTGGGATTCAGATAAAGCAGTGCTCAAAGGGGTTATTTGGGCTTCCCGGGTGGCTCAGATGGTAAAATATATGGCTGCAATGCAGGAGATGATCCCTGGGTTGGGGATGATCCCCTGGAAAAGGGAATATCAACCCACTACAGTATTCTTGCCTGGAGAATTCCATAGACAGAGGAGCCTAGCGGGTTACAGTCCATGAGGCTGCAAAGAGTTGGACATGACTGAGTGACTGATACTAACTAAAGGAAAATTTATAGGACTAAATGAAATGCATATATCGGAAAAGAGGAAAGATTTAAAACCAAAAATCTATGCTTCCAATTTAGGAAACCAGAAAAAGAAGAGCAAATTAAATGCAAAGTAAGCAGATATTATAAAACTTAGAAATCAACAAAATTTAAATTAGCAAGTCAACAGAGACAAATCAACAAAATCAAAACCTGTTCTTCAAAAAGATCCAAACTGATAAATCTCTGGCTGTGCTAAGAATAAAAGATACAAATCACTAGCATGAAAGATGAAAGAAGACATCAGTACTGATTCCACTGAGGTAAACTGCAAGAAATTAAAGACAGGAAGACTCAATATCATCAAGATGTCAGCTCTTCCCCACTTGATCCACAGACTTTAAACGCAATCCCAATCAAACTCCTAGCAAGTTATTGTGAGGATATCAACAAACTGATTCTAGAGTTTTTACGGAGCGGCAAAAAGACACAACCAACAGGACACTGAAGTTGAAAAACAAAACTGGAGGACATTACTGGACTTCATGACCCACTATATAGCTACATTAATCATGACAGTGTAAAAGAATTGGTGGAAGAATGAACAAATAGACCAAAAAAAAAAAAACCAACAACAACAACAGAATAGAAAGCCCATAAGAGATCCTCCATAAATACAGTCAACTGTCCTTTGACAAATGAACAAAGGTAATACAAATGAAGACAGTGTTTTCAACAAATGGTGCTAAACAACTGGACTTCTACATGCAGAAAAGTGAATTTAGACACAGACCTTATATCCATCACAAAAATGAACTCGTAACAGATCATATACCTAAATGTAAAATTAAAAACTATAAAATATAAAATCCCTAAAAGGTAGTAATAGGAGAAAATCTAGATAACCTTGGTTATGTTGAACACATTTTAGATACTGAGTCTGCCAAAAAGTTCATTCAGTTTTCCTATAAGATAGCTGTGGTAGTGCTTAGCTGTCTTTAACTTCATTTGAAACAATTCTGTTACACTGTATTGTGACAGCTGTCATCTCAGTGTGCATCAAAAAAAAAAAAAACACCTTATCAAAATTGGTGAAATTTTGTGTAGCCATTTCCAGTCATTTTAATACTGGAGACAGAAGAAAATGTTATTATTTCAAGAAAACGCAATTGATTTGTGCAGTATATGGAGAAGGTGCTGTGACTTATCAGGTAGACCAGTTGAAGCTGATAGCCATTAAACCCAGACATTAACTGAGAAAGATCAGTTATACCATGTGGGAGACAGCCAACATACTCAAAACATCCAAATTAAGTGCTAAAAATCATTTGCACCAGCTTGGTTATGTTAATTACTTTGGTATTTGGGTTTCACATAAGTTAAGTGGGAAAAACTTTCTTTTATTAAAAAAAAAAATCATTTTTGGCTGTGCTGGGTCTTTGCTGTTGCACATCAGCTTTCTCTAGTTGCAGCAAATGGGGGCTGCTCTCCAGCTGCAGTGCCAAGGGCTTCTCACTGTGGTGGCTTCTCTTACTGTAGAGCACAGGCTCTAGGCATGTGGGCTTCAGTACTTGTGGCACAACTTAGGTGTCCTGCAACATGTGGGATCTTTCCAGACCAGGGACCAAACCCGTGTCCACTGCAACGGCAGGTGGATTCCTGATCACTGTATCACCAGGGAAGCCCCATGAAGAAACAGTATTTCTGCAAGCAATTCTACTTAAACGTCATGAAAACATTCTGTTTTTAAAACAAACTGTGACAGGTGATGAAAAGTAGTCACTGAATAATAACTGGAAGAGATTGTGGGACAAGCAAAAGGAACCACCACACCAAAGGCTGGTCTTCACCCAAAGATTATATAGTATATATGATGGGATTTGTAACGGAGTCCTCTATTATGAGCTCTTTCTGGAAAATCAAACAATTCCAACAAGTACTGCTCCCAATTAGACCACCTGACAAAAAGTATCCAGAATTAGTCAACAGAAAACACAAAATCTTTTCATCAGGAGAACACAAGATCGCATGTTTCTTTGATGATCAGGCAAAAACTGTAACAGCTTTGCTGGGAACTTCTGATTCATATACCATTTCACCAGACACTGCACCTTCAAAATTCCATTTATTTCAGTCTTTACAAAATTCTGTTAATGGAAACAATTTCAAATCCCTGGAAGACTGTAAAAAGCACCTGGAACAGTTCTTTGCGCAAGAAGATATAAAGTTTTGGGAAGAAGGAATCACAAAGTTGCCTTAAAAAATCACAGAAGGTAATGGAACAAAAAACAATTAATATGTTGTCCAATAAAGTTCTTGAAGAAAATGAAAAAAGTGTCTTTTATTTTTACCTTAAAACCAAAGGAACACTTTGGCCAACCCAATACAATGCCAAAGGCACAATCCATGAAAAATCTGATAAGTCAGACTTAATTAAAATTTAAAACTTCTGCTCTATGAAAGACAATGTCAAGATGCTAAGAAAATATTTGTGAAAGACATATCTGATAAAGTACTGTTATCTATAATATACACAACTTTTAAAATTCAGCAACAAGAAAACATAACTGATTATAAACATCCTTTAAAAAATGAACCAAAAACCTTAATATCCACCTCATCAAAGAAGACAGAGATGGCAAATAAACACATGAAAAGATGCTCTGTATCATAGGTCATCAGAGAAATACAGGCTCAAAACAATGAGACACTACTAATATACCTATTAGAATGGTGAAACTGACAACAGCAAACGCTGGAGAGGATGTGAAGCAACTGGAATTCTCATTCAAAGCTGATGGAAATGCAAATTTGGCAGTTTCTAACAAAACTCTTATGATATGATCCAGAAATTATGCTCCCTGACACTTACCCAAAGGAGGTAAAAATTTATATCCATATAAAAGCCTACACATGGATGTGCATAGGACTTTTATTCATAAGTGCCAAAACTTGGAAGCAATCAACAAGACATCCTTCAGTAGGTGAATGGATAAATACTTGGTACTATATCGTGACAACAGATTATTCAGTACTGAAAGAAAAAAGAGCCATCAAGCCATGAAAAGACATGGAGGAAACTTAAATCCATAATACTAACCTGATAAGTTTATGTATTTTATGACTCCAACTATATGATATTCTGGAAAAGTCAAAAACTGTGGAGACAATGAAAGGTCAGACAATAAAAGGTTAAGGGGGAGGCAGGGATGAATAGCTGCAGCAAAGAGGAATTTTAGGGCCGTGAAGCTGCTCTGTATGATACTCTAAGGGTGGATTCGTATCACTACTTATTTGTCAAGACCCACAGAGCATATGTCACCAAGAGTGAACACTCTGGTGAACCACAGACCTAGGATGATGATGCCTCACTGCAATAGACGCATTTATCTAACAGAAGTACAACTGGCTGCGGGATGCTGCTGCTGGGAAACACTGAAGAGACAGGGGATATATGAGGAGCCACTGGACCTGTGGTTCAGTTTTGCTATGACTTGAAATTGCTCTACAAAATAGTCTAATTTTTAAAAATTCTTTATAAAAAATAAAGAGGTACTAGACTTATTCTTTGACCATCAACACTGGGCTAGATTAACAAGAGGTTAAGTGATGCCTTCAAAACAGAGGTAAAATTACTTCAAAGCCTGAATTCTGTAATCAGATAAATTACCAACTGGCATTTACATTCACGTATGGGCTCAAAAATTTACAGCTTAAATAAATCTCTCAAAATTATTGGAAGATACTCCAGAAATTGAGAGGAAAGCACTGTAGACACACAGGACTCAAGAAGCCATGTGGGAAGCCCAGCAGAACTCCTGAGAAGCAGGCTGGGACCCACACAGCTGGGAGCCAGAGACAAGGGCGCAAAGAGGGTTTCTCCAAGAAGCCGATGCCACACAACAATGTGTAGATAAATTAGTCACAACACAGACAAAGTTACTATCTCTGATATTAAAAGACTTTCAGAAAGCAGGGGAGAAAAAATGGGTGAGATAAGAACAGAAAAAGGCCAAAGAGGCCTTTAAAACTACAGTGATACCATTCCTCATCCATCAGATGGAAAAAATCCTACACTGCTGATGACATACATCACTGGCAAGACTGTGTAAGAAACACTGACAAATTACTTGCTGGTAGGAATACAAAGTGGTACAAAGCCCATACAGGGGAAGGTGATGGCATCTTACATAACTATATATATATATTTAAGATCTGATTCAGTGCTACCTCAAGAAATCTATCCCAATGACAGTGGTAAGACAAATGGGCAAGGCTATTCACTGCAGTTATTATTTCCAATAGCAGGAGAGTAGAAACAACACAAATGTCCAAATAAATGACTACTCTACAAACTAACTTCGTACTTCTACACAATGGAATACCATGCAGTTGTAAGGAACCATGAGCCATTTCCCTATATATTGCTAAGAGGTCACAACTACATATTGTTCAGTGGAAAACGCCAGTAACAGAAGAACAGGTAGGTATGTATATATTAACTGGGCACTAAGCTTATTTAAGTTATATGCAGAGTACATCATGAGAAACACTGGACTGGAAGAAACACAAGCTGGAATAAATATCTGGGAGAAATATCAATAACCTCGGATATGCAGATGATACCACCCTTATGGCAGAAAGTGAAGAGGAACTAAAAAGCCTCTTGATGAAAGTGAAAGTGGAGAGTGAAAAAGTTGGCCTAAAGCTCAACATTCAGAAAACGAAGATCATGGCATCCTGTCCTATCACTTCATGGGAAATCAGTGGAAACAGTGTCAGACTTTATTTTGGGGGGCTCCAAAATCACTGCAGATGGTGACTGTAGCCATGAAATTAAAAGACGCTTACTCCTTGGAAGAAAAGTTATGACCAACCTAGATAGTATATTCAAAAGCAGAAACATTACTTTGCTGACTAAGGTCCGTCTAGTCAAGGCTATGGTTTTTCCTGTGGTCATGTATGGATGTGAGAGTTGGACTGCGAAGAAAGCTGAGCACCGAAGAATTGATGCTTTGGAACTGTGGTGTTGGAGAAGACTCTTGAGAGTCCCTTGGACTGCAAGGAGATCCATCCAGTCTATTCTGAAGGAGATCAACCCTGGGATTTCTTTGGAAGGAATGATGCTGAAGGTGAAACTCCAGTACTTTGGCCACTTCATGTGAAGAGTTGACTCATTGGAAAAGACTTTGATGCTGGGAGGGATTGAGGGCAGGAGAAGGGGACGACCCAGGATGAGATGGCTGGATGGCATCACTGACTCAATAGACGTGAGTCTGAGTGAACTCCGGGAGTTGGGGATGGACAGGGAGGCCTGGAGTGATGCGATTTATGGGGTGGCAAAGAATCGAACACGACTGAGCAACTGAACTGAACTGAAGATTAGTTTGTTATTCACAATGGCTTCATGTCACCCATCTGAGGATCACAGATTTTCCAGCAGAAAACAGAACAAGACCCTACACTAGGTAGCAACAGTTACATCTATTTGTTGATTGAAGTGAGGAAAAACAAGCATTATTTACAAAATAAGCTGTTATATGATTCACCTAACAGTACAGTCGTTTGGATTGTCCTAAACAGTAACAGGCAAGAAAAACTATATACACTCAAACTGTTTTAACAAACTCATCCAGACACAAGTTCCAAAATAATCAGCATTTTTTTAAAATTTACTTTTACTGTATTATTTATTTTTGGCTGCGCAGGCTTTCTCTAGTTGCAGACTTCTCACTGCAGCGGCTTTTCTTGTTGTGGAGCACAGGCTCCATAGTGGTGGCGCACGGGTTTGATCGCCCCTTAGCATGTGGGATCTTCCCATGTCTCCTGCGTTGACAGGCGGATTCTTTATCATTGAGCCACCAAGGAAGCCCTTTTTATGTGCATTTTTGAAAATTGTTATTAGAGACAATTTCAGTAAATCTGAGAACTGAAAAATAAAGAATATGAATGAGTCACTATACATTACACCTGTAGCTTTCTAACAATCAACTCATCCACTGCCTATTCATGTAACTTTTAAAGATGTACACGCTTTAGCTAGGCAAGAGTACACACTAAGAAACAAAGGCACAGCAACCAAGAAAAAGGAGAATCTAACATATAAAGAGGAAAAAGAAACTCCAAGGATGACAATGTTGTATCAGATCGAGAGAATAATCAACAGAATAGAAAATGACAGAAGGTGCTAGAAAAAACTCTCAAGAAAAACAAGGACAGATGGATTATCTATTACATTCGGCATGCAGGAAATTATATTGAGAGGAGTTTCATAAAGCTGTTAGAGGTTCTAGGAGACTCCAACTTGCAAAGAAACTTAAACAAATAGAAAAAAATAAGGCAATCACAAAACTCCAAGAAAAACATTATGTACCAAAAAAAAGTAACCATACTGCATTACTTGGCTCAAATGTTCAATATTTATGTAGTAATCATGACAGAAACAATAAATACACTTTTCACCAAAGCTTTTTTAGAAGTTTAAAGAAGTAGTAAAAACTGTCAAGATGACATAACGCTATGTATCGGTTCAGTTCAGATGCTCAGTCGTGTCCGACTCTTTGCAACCCCATGAATCGCAGCACGCTAGGCCTCCCTGTCCATCACCAACTCCCAGAGTTCACCCAAACTCACATGAGTCGGTGATGCCATCCAGCCATCTCATCCTGTCGTCCCCTTCTCCTCCTGCCCCCAATCCCTCCCAGCATCAGAGTCTTTTCCAATGAGTCAACTCTTCGCATGAGGTGGCCAAAGTACTGGAGCTTCAGCTTTAGCATCATTCCTTCCAAAGAACACCCAGGGTTGATCTCCTTGCAGTCCAAGGGACTCTCAAGAGTCTTCTCCAACACCATAGTTCAAATACATCAATTCTTCAGCACTCAGCTTTCTTCACATAGAAAATCCTAAAAAATGCTATCAGAAAACTACTAGAGCTCATCAATGAATTTGAAAGTTGCTGGATACAAAATTAATATACAGAAATCATTTTTATTTCTGTATACTAACAATGAAGCATCAGAAAGAGAGATTAAGGAAACAAGTTCATTTACCACTGCATCAAAAAGACTCTAGGACTTCACTGGGGTTCAGTGGCTAAGAGTCCATGCTCCCAATGCAGAGGGCCTACATTCAATCCCTGCTCATGGAACTAGATCCATATGCTACAAATAAGGGCTCACATGCCACAATTAAAAGATCTCCTATGCTGCAATGAAGATCGAAGATCCTGTGGGCCCCATCTAAGACCTGGTGCAGCCAAATAAATTCATTGTTGTTTCCGTTCAGTCGCCAAGTCATGTCCGACTCTTTGTGACCGCAAGGACGGCAGCACACCAGGCTCCCCAGTCTTCACCGTCTCCAGGAATTTGCTCAGATTTATGTCTGTTGAGTTGGTGATGCTACCTAACTATCTCACCTCTATCGCCCCCTTCTCCTCTTGCCCTCAATCTTTCCCAGCATCAGGGTCTTTCCCAATGAGTCTGCTCTTCACAACAGGTAGGCAAAGTACTAGAGCTTCAGCATCAAGCCTTCCAATGAATATTCAGGGTTGATTTCCTTTAGGATTGACCACTTTCACTTCCTTGCAGTCCAAGGGACTCTCAAGAGTCTTCTCCAGCACCATAATTAAAAAACATCAATTCTTCATCACTCAGCCTTCTTTATGGTCCAACTCTCACATCCATACATAACTTATTGGAAAAACCATAGCTTAACTAGACAGACCTTTATCAGCAAAGTGATGTCTCTGCTTTTGAATATACTGTCTAGGGTTGTCATAGCTTTTCTTCCAAGGAGCAAGTGTGTTAATTTTGTGGCTGTAGTCACTGTCCGTGTTGATTTTGGAACCCAAGAAAATAAAGTCTGTCACTGCTTCCACTTTCCCCCATCTATTTGCCATGAAGTGAGGGGACCGGACACCCGCTTAGTTTCTTGAATATCAAGTTTTAAGCCGGCTTTTTTACTCTTCTCTTTCACCTTCACAAAGTAGCTCTTTAGTTGCTCTTCAATTTCTGCCATTAGAGTGGTATCATCTACATACCTGAGGTTGTTGGTATTTCTCTTGGCAATCTTGACTCCAGCTTATGAATCATCCAGCCCAGCATTTCACATGATGTACTCTGCATAGAAGTTAAATAAACAGGGTGACAATATACAGCTTGTCATATTCCTTTCCCAATTTGGAACCAGTCAGTTGTTCCATGTCCCACTCTAATTGTTGCTTCTTGACCTGCATACCAGTTTCTCAGGAGATAAGTAAGGCAGTCTGGTATTCTTATCTCTTTAAGAATTTTCCAGTTTGTTGTGATCCACAAAGTCAAAGGCTTTAGCACAGTCAATGAAGTAGAAGTAAATGATTTTCCGGAATTCCCTGGCTTTCTCTATGATCCAACAAATGTTGGCAACCTGATCTCTAGTTCCTCTGCCTTTTTAAAAACCAGTCTGTACATTCGGAAGTTCTTGGTTCACAAACTCCTGAAGTCTTGCTTGAAGGATTTTGGACATAACCTTGTTAGCAAGTGAAATGAGTACAATTTTACAGTAATTTGAACACTCTTTGGCACTGCCTTTCTTTGAAACTGGAATGAAAACTGACCTTTTCCAGTGCTGCGACCATTGCTGAGTTTTCCAAATTTGCTGACGTATTAAGTACAGCACTTTAACAGCATCATCTTCTAGGATTCTAAATAGCTCAGCTGGAATTTTACCACCTCTCCACTAGCTTTGTTGGTAGTAAATGCTAAGACCCACTTCACTTCACACTCCAGGATTTCTGACTCTAGGTGAATGACCACAAAATCGTGGTTATTCAAGTCATTAAGACCTTTTCTGTACAGTTCTTCTGTGTATTCTTGCCACCCTTCTTACTCTGCTTCTGATAGGTCCTTACCATTTCTGTCCTTTATCATGCCCCTCCTTACATGAAATATTCCCGTGATATCTCCAGTTTTCTTGAAGAGATCTCTAGTTACACAAGCCTCTTCACCACGAGAAGGCTGTGATCCATGAACAGGAGCCAAATTAATAAATAAATATCAAAAAAAATAATAAAGCATTAAAAAAGAGAATTTATCTATAAATAAAGCCTAAGGAAGCAGAATACCAGAACTTCAAAAACTATAAAACACTGATGAAAAGAAATTGAAGATATACTGTGTTCTTGGAATGGAAGAACCAATAATGTTAAAATGGCCACACTACCCAAAGCAATCTACAGCCAATGCAATTCCTTTCAAATTACCAGTGGTATTTTTCATAGAACTAGAACAAAAAATTTTATTTGTATGGAAGCACAAAAGAATCCAAATAGCCAGAACAATCTTGAGAAAGAACACACCTGAGGAATCATGCTCCCTGACTTCAGATTATACTACAGAGATACAGTAATCAAACAGTATGATACAGGCACAAAAACAGACATAGAGATCAATGGACAGGATGGAAAGCCTAGAAATAAACTCACACACTTTGAGTTTGTGAGTGGCAAGAATATACAATAAAGAAAAGACAGTCTCTTCAGTTAGTACTGCTGGGAAAACTGGACAGCTACACGTAAACGGATGAAATTAGAACATTCTCTTAACACCATATACAAAAATAAACTCAAAAGGAATTAGACTTAAATGTAAGACTGGGTACTATAAAACTCCTAGAGGAAAACAGAACACTCCAACATAAATTGCAGCAGTATTTGGGAAGATGGGGGGAATGGAAGAGGGGCGGCTGCTCTCTTACGGGAATGGAAATAAAAGCAAAAATTTTACAAATGGGATCTAATTAAACTCAAAAAGTTTTTGTACAGCAAAGAAAACCATAACAAAGCAAAAAGTCAATCTACAGACTGGGAGAAAATATTTGCAAATGATGCTACCAACAGGGATTAATTTTTAAAATATACAAACTTCATACAGCTTAGTATCAAAAAACAAACAACCCAATCAAAAAAGAACAGAAGATCTATACAGACATTTCTCCAAAGATGACACACAGATGGGTAACAGGCATATGAAAATAAGCCCAACATTGCTAATTATTAAAGAAATGCAAATCAAAAGTACAATGAGGTATCTGACTGATAGACACCAGTCAGAATGGCTGTCTTTAAAAAGTCAATAAACAATAAATGCTACAGAGTATGGTACTCTTCTACACAGCTGGAGAACGTAAATTGGTACAGCTGCTATGGAGAACAATACAGAGGTTCCTTAAAAAACTAAAATCAGAGCTACCATATGATACTGGAATCCATGCATCTCAATGTTCATAACAGCACTAACTGCAACAGCCAAGACCTAGAAGTATCCATCAACAGATGAATGGATCAAGCTGTGGTACACATACACAACAGATTATTACTCAGCCATAAAAAGAGATGGAATAATGGCACTGCAGCTACATGTACAGACCTAGAGATTATCATATGAACTGCACTCAAGGAAAACTATCACATGCTATCACCTACATGCCAAAGTTAAAAGAATAACACAAGTGAACTTATTTACAAAACGGAAATAGACTCACACACATAGAAAACAAACTTATGGCTACCAAGGAGATATAATGGGAGGAGGGGATAAATTAGGAGTATCTGCTTAACACAAACACACTATCACATATAGAATAGGTAAACAAGGACCTACCATACAGTGGAGGGAACAATCAGTATCTAAAAGAATCTGAGAAACAGACATGTATATGCAGGTGGCGCTAGTGGTCAAGAACCCGCCTGCTGATGCAGGAGACGTAAGAGACGCAGGTTCAATCTCTGGGTCGGAAAGATCCCTTAGAGAAGAAAATGGTAACCCGCTCCAGTATTCTTGCCTGGAAACTCCCAAGGACAGAGGAACCTGGTGGGCTACAGTCTACAGAGCTGCAAAGAGCTGAACTGATGCAACTTAGCAGCAGTAGCGGCAGCACATATACAACTGAATCACTTTGCTGTATACCTGAAACTAACTCAACTTTGCAAATTAGCTATATTTCAATTAAAAAATAGACTTCATTTTTAAAAAAAAAACAAAAAGGGTAACGAGAGAAAAAGATGTTATGTGAAAAAGAATCCTCAACAGGTTTCAATATCGAATAAAGAGAAATTTGTATACTCATTATTTACAAATACTGAAGGCAAAAATCAAAATGAACAGAATGCCTACTTTTTGATAAAAGTCTTTGGCACTATTTGACATTTCACTCATAAATTTCTATTGATTGGTAAACATAAATATCGAGGTTTTAAAAACATCTGAATATAGTAAAAATAGTTGTTAATCTGAGTATTAGGCACATCCATCTATTATTTCCATTCCCTGTACTTGTAAGTATGATTAAAATGTCATAAAGAGAGAAAATTTATATTTGATAAACTAGTAAAAATGGAGGCTAACTCTATGGGAGGAAAACATGAAAAGAAGTTTTATCAGGTAAAAGGACTTGTGGCTCAACATCATTAGGTATATATAAAGTACCACTTCAGAAACCGATTAAAATTCAACATAATTATACAAATAAATCTAAGTGATTTAAAAAATAGAAATCCCTATTATGTTGAACTATGTATATAGAAAGTGAAAAGAAAGAAAGTGAAGTCACTCAGTCGTGTCCAACTCTTTGTGACCCCATGGCCTGTAGCCTACCAGTCTCCTCTGTTTGTGGGATTTTCCAGGCAATACTCCTGGAGTGGACTGCCATTTCCTTCTCCAGGGGAATCTTCCCAAACCCAGGGATCGAACCCAGGTCTCCGGCATTGTAGACAGACACTTTACCATCTGAGCCACCAGGGAAGTCACTTATGTATATAGAGATAATGCAAATATTCAATTTGCAAATTTTTATTGATCACACATGCCCTAACGACACTGTCAGGTATTAGGCTTTGCCCACTCTGGTGGTTTTAAAACATGACCATAATTCTCTGACACTTCTCCCATAGAGCAGAGTGCATGCCCACTCCCTTGAACCTGAGCAGACCTTTGACACTGCATCAATGAACAAAATGCAACAAAAGTGAACCCATGTAACCTTCAAGACTCCCAACAGAAGACACCATGCATCTGTGCCTGTTTCTCTTCAGGTACTCGCTCTAGGAGCCTTAAGTAATAAGTCCAGATATCCAATGGCCCACAGTGGAAGAGAAATATCCTAGGAGCCCTATACACTGAAGGCTTCCCGTTTCAGTTTTGAGATGGCACCAGACTAAGGGAATATCTGAGCCACCATATCAACTCTGGAATGTCTATCTAGGTTTCTTGATGCATGAAAATAAGAAACCCCCTTTCTAGGTGAATTTTATTTGTTAATGGGCACATTTGTTACTGATATAAGGGTTTAAAAGTAACAGTCTCCATTTATGTTAACAGGAAGAATGATTAAGATAATTTTATAAATAATACTGATCAAGAGATCATTAATCTAAGAGTATAATACATAACAGTGAAAAATAAATGACCCCAGGATCTTACACATTAAAATATTAAACAAAAGGCCAACTGGAATTTACAGAGTACCCACTCTGTCTTCAGTGCTATGCCACGTGCTCTAAGAAATTATCAAAGGATAAGAAAATATAAGATCAAAGTACTGGCTAGGATTAGACAATCTCTCCCTTAACAGTAACATCTCCTGGTTTAGCTCTTTCACTTACTTATACCATACTACACATCACTTTAATCAATTCTCTCTCCTAACTAAGAATATGACTTTAAATCAATAAAGAAAATAGGAGTGATGAATTCAGAATGGTGTGCCTAAAAAAACTTGGGGTACAATTACTATTTCAAGCTAGAGAAACATGATCAACAAAAACTTTTGTCGACACCAATTTTTGAAACATGAGATGAAATAAACATTTTGTTAAAATAGTATGATCAACAAAAACCATGCTTTTTGCAGAGCAGCTGTAATGTGGCAGGCATGTAGCTAAGCACCTAACACACAAAAACACATTTATTTCTTCATAATAAGCCCAGTAGATACATAACAGTACTGTTGTTTAGATAAGGAAAAACAAGGCTTAAGAAGATACAAAATGCACCAATGTTTACACAGCTAGTAAAAGAGCAGGATAGGACTTCCCTGGTGGTGCAGTGGATAAGAATCTGCCTGCCAATGCAAGGGACACAAGTTTGATCCCTGGTCTGAGAAAATTCCACATGTCGCAGAGCAATTTAAGCCTGTGTGCAACTTGAGCCTGTGCTCTAGAGCCCGCATGTGGCAACTGACCCTGCACTCTAGAGTCCACATGTGGCATCTACTGAAGCCCGTGTGTCTAGAGCTTGTGCTCTGCATCAAGAAGTCACGACAACGCACCACAAAGAGCAGCCCCCACTAGTAGAAGCTAGAGAACCTGTACGCGGTAACAGAGACCTAGTGTAAACAAAAATAAATACGCAAATTATT
Organism: Oryx dammah; assembly: GCF_014754425.2. NCBI lineage: Eukaryota > Metazoa > Chordata > Mammalia > Artiodactyla > Bovidae > Oryx > Oryx dammah. Next base: position 88,131,223 of record NW_024070185.1, read on the forward strand.
AAACAATTTTAAGAAGTAAAGAAATAAAAAAAGAGCAGGACAGAACTGATGAGAGAGTTGGAATCAGAACAGTAAACTCCCAGCTGACTTACACTCCAGTCTGTCACCATGCCTGCAAGTTAATCTTATCAACAAATGTAACAGTTGAATCAATGTTTGCAAGAGAGGAACTAAAATCAAAGAGATAAAAGGAACTTAAAATCTTAATCCCTGTGGCTCCTCTACAAAGGAATTACAAACTCCATAGCGAATAAATACAGTAAATTCTAAACCACAGCAACCATTTTAAGATTACTAGTAATTTTGCTAGCTGAATTCTCAGATTCACTTATATTTGACAGATGTTTTCAATATTCAAACATATTTCTGGAATGGAAAAAAATATAAGTTCAAAAGAGAACACTGAGCTTCCCTGATGGCTCAGTGGTAAAGAATCTGCCTACCAACACAGGAGACGCAAGATGGATCCCTGGGTCAGAAAGATCCCTAAAGAAAAAAATGGCAACCCACTCCAGTATTCTTGCCTGGGAAATCCCATGGACAGAGAAGCCTGCGGGGCTACAGTCCATGGGGTCGAAAAAAAATCTGACACAACTTAGTGACTAAACAACAACAACAAAAGAATATATTACTTACCTATTTTATTCTGTAGCCTATAAGATTTTTACCTTTTAGTTTTCTAGGGTAGACAAAAACCATGCAAAGTCTAAACTTCTAGTATCAACTGTATGCCACAAAAATAAGAATTTCTATTAAACATTCATTACATTTCCATACATTACATTCCAGTAAAGTTCTTTCAAGTAAATATACAAAAAACTGAGTTTACCTTTTTTCCTATTAAATACTCTAAATCTCACTAAATCTAATACTCATCTAGTCTTCTTACTTTCACTTCTTTCAAAACCAATGATAAAACCTTTACTTACTATAAACCTCTTAAGTATTTACAATTCACTTGCTAAATTTACTGGACATCCATAACTTACTGCAAAAGACCACAGGAAAAACTAATGATTCCCTACCTTTCAAAAACCTAAACCTGTGTTTTTCACATGTATAAAATACTAGAAATCACACAAAGCTTTAAGAATAGCAAACCACTAGGAATTACATGAGCGCATTCCCCATTTTCACAACTGTTTCAAATTTATTGTACTAAAGTAAGTGTAGGTAGAACTGCACTGCCTACCTGCATCAGCTCTGGACCGCTGGCCAGGTGTCTTTCCGAATGGGGTCTTCATTCATCTGTATTTAAGTGAGCAGCACAGCTGCTGGACTAGGGTGAAAATTCAATATGCTCCAATTTGAAACTTTTCACAGAATTTCAATGTTCTTGTTAATCCATCATCCCAAGCGCTTTTTTTTTTTTAACAAGTTCAGCAAAAATACGTGAAATCTTAAGTACTCTGTAAAACAGTGAAATAACAGTTCATTACTAGAGCATCACACAAGAGCAAACTTCTCCAAGTAAGCCATCAAACGTGACATTATTTTAAATGTAACATCAGTGAAAACACACTTTGCCCAGAAGCAATTAACTTTAATTTCTCAGTCCTTGGTGCCAAGGACTGCACAGAGAAGCAAGAGAAAAGGAAGTACTAGACCCCTCAACAAAGAAAAGGGCAGTTCCTTGGCGGTCAACTGAACATAATACAGCCTTGGGCTTCCCACGCTGTATCCCAATCCATTTTGCTGGCAGAAGTCAGAAAAGGGTAGACACTGGTATGTCAAAAAAGATTTAGACTGGCACAGCCCATCTTCTTGACGGGACACAAAAACACCCAGCAAGGAGCAGCAGTGAGGAACAGGTGCAGCCGGCACACAGCGGGACAACTGCCGGAGGATGAGGCAACACTGCAATCTACGTCAAGCCTGAGCCACTGCTAGGTGGAAGGTCGGTAAACCAAGATAAGGGACTACAGTCAATGAGGCTTAGCAGTTCCCTTTCTGCTCCCAAGATTCCAGAAACCAGAGGGAAAGATCCAGTCAGTAACTCTGGAGGAGCCTTAAAGAAATTTTCATTCATTCCCATGTAAAAAGTTAAATCGTCTTATAAAAACGGTTCATCCTTTAAACCAAATTTGGGTTCAGTTTACAGTCCACGTAGTAAAACATCTATGGAAACATATTCTCATAAAACACAAAAATATCTACCACAAATTTCAGTTCACAAACTGAACCACCTGACTATATTCAGTTCTCATGTATTAGTTACCATATATACAACTTATAGGCACGTGTTCACAGGTTTAAGAACTAAAGGGAATGCATTTTCTAGAGACTAAAATGTAACATAATAGTTAAAATAATTTAATAAGTCTAAATAACAAGGGGAAAAGGAATCATTTTAGCTGGTAAAAAATTCTTAACTACACAAATAAAACTTCAGAAAACCTCAAAGGAAATTTAAAATCAAATGGACTTTGTAATTCAATGAATACTCAGAACGACTATTGTTTGAAGCTAAGGTAGAAGGGGAAAGACACTTACATAAGTAAGCAAGCAAAGGAGATAGTATCTCAAGTGGCAGTAAGTCACAGGGCATCCCTCAGAGATACGGCGGGTTCAGTTCCAATTGCTTCCAACGAAGCAATTATTGTCAACTGTCAACTACAAACTGGTGCTTGCCAAGGGCGTTTGCCATCTGCCTCTGTGGAGACTGAACACTGGGCTGCTGCAGCTGTTGACCTTCAACACTCGCTGAGGGAGTGCAGGGTAGAGAATAAGGCACTCTGTGCTCCACAGAATCTGGTGGAACAGGTCTTTACACAGTTGGATATTTTCAAGAACTGATTTCATTACCCCAATCTTTGCATCTCCTCATATCTAGAAAAGCACTAAATCCCTTCATGAAGACATCAGCTCCTCATGACTAGCAGAAAACCTCTTATTAGGTTAAGAGCTTGATTGCACTCAACTCCCCCTTCACCAAAATCTTTATATGCACTTTCCCTCACTACCTCTTTGGAGCAGTCTCTCAGAGCTGTATGAGATGCTGTCTCCCTGGCTGCGGTCCTCATTTTGTCCCAAATAAAACTTAACTCACAACTCTCATGTTGTTTTTAAGTCAACAATAAAGTGAGTCACATGAATTTTTTGGTTTCCAATGCATATGAAAGTTATGTTCACATTATACTGTTGTCTATTAAGTATGCAGCAGCATCATACCTGAAGAAAACTACGTACATATCTTGATTTTAACAGATTCTATTGCTAAAAAAGCTAACCATCATCTGCCAATGCCAGGTTACCACTAACCTTCAATGAAACGAGCTATGCCTGTAATGAAAAAAAAGGAAGCGGTATCACCAAGTCCATGCTCATTCTGCTTGCCACACAACAGGGCAGTGAATCCAAGAGACAAGGTGTAGAGACAAGCTGGCTGACCAAGGAGACGGCAGACTAACGTCTCAAAATAACCATCCTGTCTGGATCTGGATGCCAGGTTCTTTTATAGAACCCAAGAGAGAAGCAATGAAGAACCACAGTCAAAAGGCAGAATAGAGAGGGAGGCAGTGAGGAAGTAAAGTAAAAAGGGTTTTCAGTCTTGCAAATATCTCCAGGAATGGCCAAGCCTCCGGAAAGAATGTGTAAATCTTTTCTTTGCAGCCATTCACAGGTGGGCAGGGTCAGATTATCTATTAGCTGAACAAGGCATTTTAGTTTAACAGGCAAACAATAAAGTTTGTGGAAGTAATGGAATTCCAGCAGAACTATTTAAAATCCTAAAAGATTATGCTAGTGAAGTGCTGCACTCAATATGTCAGCAAATCTGGAAAACCCAGCAGTGGCCACAGGACTGGAAAAGGTCAATCCTCATCCCAATTCCCAAGGACAATACGAAAGAATGGTCAAACAGGACAATCATACTCATCTCCCATTCTAGCAAAGTTATGTTCAAAATCCTCCAAGCTAAGCTTCAGCATTATGTGAACCGAGAACTTCCAGATGTTCAACCTGGGTTTAGAAAAGGAAGAGGAAACAGAGAGCAAATCACCAACATTTGCTGGATCATAGAGAAAGCAAGGGAATGCCAGAAAAACATCTGCCTCTGTTTCACTGAGTACACTGAAGCCTTTGACTGTGTGGATCACAGCAATCTGTGGAAAACTCTTAAAGAGATGGGAATACCAGACCATTACCTGTCTCCTGAGAAACCTGTATGTAGGTCAAGAATCAACAGTTAGAACCCTGTATGGAACAACTGACTGGTTCAGGATTGAGAAAGGAGTACAAGGCTGTTATTGTCACTCTGTTTATTTAACTTATATGCAAAGCACAGGATGAGAAATGCTGGGCTGAATGACTCACAAGCTAGCCCAAGAGAAACATCAAAACTTCAGATATGCAGATGATCCCACTCTAACGAAAGAAAGTAAAGAGAAACTGAAGAGCTTCTTGATGAGAGTGAAGATAGGAGAGTGAAAAAGCCCACTTAAAACTCAATATCAAAAAAACTAAGATCGGTCCCATCACTTCATGGCAAATAGAAGAGGAAAAGGTGTAAGGAGTGACAGATTTCTTCTTGGGATCTAAAATCACAGATGGTGACTGCAGCCATGAAATTAGAAGACCACTGCTTCTAAGCAGGAAAGCTATGACAAACTTAGTGTGTCAAAAAGCAAGGTCTTCATTTAGCCGACAAAGGTCTATACAATCAAGGCTATGGTCTTTCCAGTAGTCATGTATGGATGTTAGGGAGTCATGTATGGATGTTAGGGCTGGACATTAAAGAAGCAGAGCAAGGAAGAACTGATGCTTTTAAATGTGATGCTGGAGGAGACCCATGAGAACACCTTGAAAAGCAAGGAGATGAAACCAGTCAGTCTTAAAGGAAATCAACCCTGAATACTCTTTGGAAGGACTGAAGCTGAAGCTCCAATACTTTGATCACCTAATGCAAAGAGCTGGGCTACTTCCCCAGTGGTTCAGTGGTCAAGATTCGGCCTGCAGTACAAGGGCTGTAAGTGACATGGGTTCAATCACTGGGTTGGATGTTCCCCTGGAGGAGGGCATGGCAACCCACTCCAGGAGAACCCATGGAACAGAGGAGCCTGGCCGGCTACAGTCCATGGGGTCCCAAAGCTGGACCCAAATGAAGCGACTTTGCACACACACACAATGCAAACAGCTAACTCATTGGCAAAGACCCTCATGCTGGGAAAGATTGAAGGAAGAAGGAGAAGAGAGAGACAGCAGATAAGATGGCTGGATGGCATCAAGAATTCAATGGGCATGAACTTGGACAAACTCTGGGAGATGATGAGAAACAGGGAAGCCTGGTGTGCTGCAGTTCATGGGGTCACGAAGAATACTTGGCAACTGAACAAGAGGCAGAGAGGCAGGGTCCTTTGAGGTAGGCCATTAAGTAAGATTTGAAAGGCAAAATGGTTGTCTGAGAAGGACTTACAAATAGCTGTGAAAAGAAGAGAAGCAAAAAGCAAACGAAAAAAGGAAAGACACTTCCATTTGAATGCAGAGTTCCAAAGAATAGCAAGAAGAGATAAGAAAGCCTTCCTCAGTGATTACTGCAAAGAAATAGAGGAAGACAATAGAATGCAAAAGACTAGAGATCCCTTCAAGAATATTAGAGATACCAAGGGAACATTTCATGCAAAGATGGACTCAATAAAGGACAGAAGTGGCATGGACCTAACAGAAGCAGAAGATATTAAGAGGTGAGAAGAACTGTACAAAAAAGATCTTCACGACCCAGATAATCACGATGATGTGATCACTCACCTAGAGCCAGACATCCAGGAGTGTGAAGTCAAGTGGGCCTTAGAAAGCATCACTATGAACAAAGCTAGTGGAGGTGAAGGAATTCCAGTTGAGCTATTTCAAATCCTGAAACATGATGCTGTGTAAGTGCTGCACTCAATATGCCAGCAAATTTGGAAAACTCAGCAGTGGCCACAGGACTGGAAAGGGTCAGTTTTCATTCCAATACTTTGGAAAAGCAATGCCAAAGAATGCTCAAACTATCACACAATTGTACTCATCTCACACACTAGCCAATTAATGCTCAAAATTCTCCGAGCCAGGCTTCAACAGTATGTGAACCATGAACTTCCAGATGTTCAAGCTGGATTTAGAAAAGGCAGAGGAACCAGAGATCAAATTGCCAACATCCGCTGGATCTGGAAAAAGCCAGAGAGTTCCAGAAAAACATCTATTTCTGCTTTATTGACTATGCCAAAATTTTGACTGTGTGGATCACAACAAACTGGAAAATTCTTTAAGAGATGGGAATACCAGACCACCTGACCTGTCTCCTGAGAAATCTGTATGCAGGCCAAGAAGCAACAGTTAGAACTGGACATGGAACAACAGACTGGTGCCAAATCAGGAAAGGAGTATGTCAAGGCTGTATTTTGACACCCAGCTTATTTAACTTATATGCAGAGTACGTCATGAAAAGAGTTCATCCAGAGTTCATCTGGGCTGGATGAAGCACAAGCTGGAATCAAGACGGCTGGGAGAAATACCAATAACCTAAGATAGGCAGATGACACCATCCTATGGCAGAAACCAAAGAAGAGCCTCTTGATGAAAGTGAAAGAGGTGAGTGAGAAAGTTGGCTTAAAGCTCAACATTCAGAAAAATAAGATCTGGTCCCATCAATTCATGGCAAATAGATGGGGAAACAATGGAAACAGTGAAAGCCTTTATTTTGGGGGGGCTCCAAAATCACTGCATATGATGACTGCATCCATGAAATTAAAAGATGCTTGCTCCTTGGAAAAAAAGTTATAACAACCTAGACAGCATGTTAAATAGCAGAAACATTACTTTGCCAACAAAGGTCCATCTCGTCGAAGCTATGGTTTTTCCAGTAGTCATGTATGGATGTGAGAGTTGGACTATAAAGAAAGCTGAGCACCAAAGAAATGATGTTTTTGAAATGTGGTGTTGGAGAAGATGTCTTGAGAGTCCCTTGGACAGCAAGGAGATCCAACCAGTCCATCCTAAAGGAGATCAATCCTGAGTATTCACTGGAAGGACTGATGCCGAAGCTGAAACTCCAATACTCTGGCCACCTGATGCCAAGAACTGACTCATTTGAAAAGACCCTGATGCTGGGAAAGATTGAAGGCAGGAGGAGAAGGGGATGACAGAGGATGAGATGTCTGGATGGCATCACCAACTCAATGGGACATGAGTCTGAGTAGGCTCTAGGAGTTGGTGATGGACAGGGAGGCCTGGCGTGTTGTGATTCATGGGGTCACAAAGAGTTGGACATGACTGAGCAACTGAACTGACCTGAACAACTGAATTTAACTGATTAAGTAAGATCACAATAACAGCAACAAAAAGCAAGTTGAAGAAACAGGTCCAACATGGAGTCAGAATTGGCTGGTCTCTGTAGAAGCAGCAGCACCTTCTCTAAAGGTGACTTTTCCCCCACGCAAGGTTCCCAAGCTGTTCCTAGGGGCTCTCCCACATTGAGCTGAGGAAATCAGTATAGGTGTCATGACAGCAAAGACAAACATCCACCTTTCCCAAGAGTCCACCCAACCGCCAGGCAAGCCTTGCACAGCTCTACCTCTTTCACACCAGAAATCTCAGCTTCCACATTGAACTCTTCCCACACTGCTATAGCTTTCCTTACTGGAACCCTACAGCCCTTATCCTCCAACTGTCCAAACCTCTCCACTGCCTTCTGAAAGGCAGTCCCCGCCATCCAGTAGCTCCCTCCAAAGTGGTTGTTTGTGTTCTCCACTGTCTTTACTTACATGATCTCTCCTACCCCCACACCCTAATGTGGAGGCATGTGCCACAGCACTCACTAGTAATAACAGGCCTCCCTTTTTCTTCAAAAGAATTGATGCTTTTGAACTGTGGTGCTGGAGAAGGCTCTTCAGAGTTCCGTGGACTGAAGGAGATAAAACCAGTCAATCCTAAAGGAAATCAATCCTGAATATTCATTGGAAAGACTGATGCTGAAGCTGAAACTCCAATACTTTGGCCACCTGATGCGAAGGGTCCACTCATTAGGAAAAGATGCTGATGCTGGGAAACATTGAAGGCAGAAGGGGATGACAGAGGATGAGACGGTTGGATAGCATCACCAACTCAATGTATATGAGTTTGAGCAAGTTCCGGGAGTTAGTGATGGACAAGGAAGCCTGGTGTGCTGCAGTCCATGGGGAAACAAAGAGTCGGACACAACAGAGCAACTAAACTCAACTTTTTGTTTCAGACCTGTATCTACCTGCTAACCCTCTAGTCATCTGCACACATTTTTGAAAATTTGGTTCCTGGTTTGCTTGTTTTCCATTACATTTTTTCAGCATAAGATCCTTTGAACAACATGCCCCCTTGGTTCTAAGACATCTTTACTTCAATCTATCCAACTCCAGCCAACTATCTCCACAGTCATAACCTCAACCTTCTCATTAGCAATCACTCCAATACCTCTGGAATCTTTGTTTTAAGCATCTCACACTCCAAACAACCTCTAGTCACTCCACTTTCCTTATACCAGCCATGCTGCTCCCACAATTACCTTATGCAACCACTACCTCCAAACTACGGCTTGATTTTTATCTCCTTGGGTACTAACCGCCTTCATTACTCAGCTTAGATTCCATAGATGGTCAACTACATAGTGACTCCCTTGCCTGTCTCTGGCACTTTCTGCCAAAACGAACTTCTTGCTTACCACAGCCACAATTTGAGCCATTAAGCATGGCTGAAAAACTTCAAACTTATAATCTTATATCTCAAGTGAGCTTTTGACAATATCATGCCCACCTTCAGCAGGTAAGCTTCCTTTTTGCTAGTCAGATGGAAGCAAACAAAAGAGAACTGCTCATTTTCCCACTACCAAATTTGTTAGCTGACTGGTACCTTCTCCTGTAGTAACAGAAGAACTGTTTCAATTCAACCCTTTCATATGTTTTGCAAATCCCATCTTCTGTATCAATTTCCCTTACCACTAAAATATTCTCAACAGCACTTAACAAAGGATGTAGTATTTTCCAATTTTAAAAACATCTCACGACTCTGTTCCTTTTCTGACATTCTTTACAAAGCTACTTCAAAGATTAAAGACTATTTTAACCTACACAAGTATCAATGTTTCCTAACTTAATAAATCAACTTGGTTCTATAACATAAAAAATTTGGCTTACTGATGATCTAAAGGCACTCTTCTCACTAGCAGATATAAGCTTGTCTTTGTATGATTTTCTATTGCTTACCACTGCATTAAAATTTTCAGGTTAAACTTGTTATAATACTTTCACGGAAAGTAAAACACACAGATTGAAGAGTTGCAGCAGGAAAGGATACGGGAGCTTTTTTAATAACACAAAAGTCCTTCCCCATTTTTGAGCTGCAATTACTATTCCAAACTGCCTGATTTTATCTTAAAAATGATATAGCAAAATCTCATTTCTAAGATAGCTGCTGCTGCTGCTGCTAAGTTGCTTCAGTCGTGTCCGACTCTGTGCGACCCCATAGACAGCAGCCCATCAGGCTCCCCCGTCCCTGGGATTCTCCAAGCAAGAACACTGGAGTGGGGTGCCATTTCCTTCTCCAATGCAGGAAAGTGAAAAGGGAAAGTGAAGTTGCTCAGTCGTATCCAACTCTTAGCGACCCCATGGACCGCAGCCCACCAGGCTCCTCCATCCATGGGATTTTCCAGGCAAGAGTACTGGAGTGGGGTGCCAGTGCCTTCTCCTCTAAGATAGCAGGAGTCACAGTTTTTTCAAATATCACAGAAAATGTTATCAAGTGAAGCTTAATTTGATGGCCATAAAAAAGACAGCCCTGTATTCAGGATTAAAGACAGCAGACTGCTAACCCCATGAGGCGAAAGGCTTCTAGGGAATAATGTTGCATAGTACTAAAGAATCACCTCAAATTACCCGCTGGTTATGAACGGCGCTTGACAGTGAAGGGACCAAACCATTCAACACCACTAATTATGAGTCAACCACACTTTGGAGTCCTCCAGACATGATGTAATGCAAAGCACACCAGGCACAAGAGCAGGTAAGAAGCTTCTACATGACAAACAGGTCATATTCTATAAAAGTTCAATGTCATAAGAAAAAAAGGTAGACATACTGATCTAGATTAAGAGACTAAAAGCAGACAAGTAAATCCTAAATGAATGGTTTGGAGGGGGAAAAGCTGTAGAAGACACTGAAAACAAATGGGGAAATTTAAATAGGGACTATATAATAGATCACCCATTATTACATTATCATTAAACTTTAAAGGCAGAGTGACATTACAGTTATGCACAAGAATACACTTATTTTTAGGAAACACATACTGAAATTTCTACAGGTAGGGTGATGTAATGTCTGCAAGTGAATTTCAAACAGTTCAGGGCAAGAAAGCAATACATACAATCAAGTGAAAATGACAAAATATTAATTTCTGAATCTAAACAAAGAACATACTAATATTATTTTCCAAATTCCTACTTCAATATAAATTTAAAAAATAAATAAAATTTTTCATAATGAAATTTGGAGAAAAGATGATCTTGGATTTCCCTTTGCTAAATCCATCTGTATTAAACATAGCTAGCTATCCGGTATGCAATTTTGCTAGACAACTTTTAAAATGTTATGAATTTAGTTTTAGAGCTCAAAATTCTTCTATAACCATCTCAAAGGTTGTTTGTCCCCAAGCACATGCTGTATCTCACACACTGATATACATCTAACAACTCAGACCGTACACAGCCACCATGAGGCACACACACTATAGCTGTTCCATTTTGGAAATTAAAAACCTATGGCACTGAAATTAAAACAGCTAGCAAGTGGGCTGCAAGAAGTATTACTGAGATATATTTATTTTAAAAATAAACACAGGGGCTTCCCTGGTGGTCCATTGGTTAAGACTCTGAGCTCCCACTGCAGGGGGCATGGCTTTAAACTCTGGTCGGGAACTAAGACCCCACATGCCGCACGGGGTGGCACACAAACCAAACAAAAACTAAAAACACAGATTGTGCCCATAAAGGAAAAGGACACCACACACACACAAAAAAAAATCAATGACACAGCGCTGTTGTCTCCAAAAAGGTTAAGAAATGGATGTTTCAAATTTTCAGATGTAAAATTAACAAACACAAATCAGAAGTTACATATCAAAATATTTGCTGCCAGCTGCTATCACCAAACAGTGCTATTTATAAATTCCTAAAGCTGCTTAAGCAAAAGTGCCATGTTCCAAAGAAGTCTCAACACCAATGCAAAACTACACAGGAACACTAAAGGCCAAACACATCACGTGTAAGCTTAAGTTTGGGCTGCCAACAAGGGTCTTAAAGTTGTCATCATAGAGGGTTCAGAGTGTGGGGGGGAATTTATGTGAACACAAATATTTATATGAAAAATGACACATGGCTAAAATCTGAATAAGGACCTAAACATTAAACAAGAAATAATTTTCTTAACTAAGATATTGTAGATACAAAGAAAAACACCCAAATCTTAAAAGTGTTATGATGCCTGCAATTTACTTCAACTTTCAAATGGCTCAACAAAAAATATTAGTAGAGCAAAATGTTAGCAAATGAAATCTCAATGGAAAACATAAAGGTATAATTAAGCTATAGCTTTAACCTTTCAGTGTAGAGGAAATTTCACTTTAAAAGCTTGAGGGATGGGGAACAGCACACAGAGGAGAACAGCAAAGTTTGGAACTAGTGGCAACAACACTGATTTACTACACGTACTCAACAGTCTGTAGCTTATTTCCTAAGATGAGATTTTTTTTTTTTAATTAAGAAAAGGTGGCAAAATATTTGCAACTCCTGAATCTGGATGGCAAGTATTACACATGTTCAAATGCCTTTTTCAACTTTTCTACATGTTTGAAAATTTTCACAATAAAATGGTAAGAGAAAAAGATTCAATAGTTTCAGATTTTATAAATCTGGAAAGAAAAAGCACTGGTTTACAACTGAGAACCTTCCTAAGTACCCAGAAGAATTTACTAGAAAAGTCCAGTCATAAATGTTTCAATGGACGGCAGGTAAAACCAGCACTCTAGGCCTCCGGTGCTGACATCCCTTTGGCTAAAACTTTAAAATTAAAATGAAGGGCTCAATTTGAACACAACATCATTAACTACCCAGTGTTTGGCTACAGTATATACCAAGAGTATACTTGGAAGGCCTTCTGGAGCCCCAAACTATCAATATAAACAAAACCATTAAACAGTCTAAATCACTAGACATCTAAACACCAAGTTCTAATATAAGAGCTCTTAAGCATGGACAAAATTCACAAGTACCATGAAGTTGGACAAGGGAAAAATCCTATCTTCATTTTCCTTTTAGTTTCATCATGTGTATGAAACACAATATTACTTGAGTATCCCTGACTTTCTCAAACAATAGAAATCACAGATCTTTCCAACCCCCACTGCATATGTTACAGATCTCAAAATAGCTTTAAAGCTCATGCACTACTTCTAAATTAAGTTACATGGCCTGCCACAGAACAGACATGACCAGAGCCATCAGGGAATTAGTCATCCAACTATGAAAACAGAATTGGTGACTGCTGTAAAACAAAGAGTTTGGCTGGCCTTCGTCCCAGTTCCTAGGAAGTACCTTCTAAATCCTTGGAATGTACTTAGTAACAGGAGTGCTTTTGATTTATGATCCCCTAGATAGTTTGTGCCAACAAGATGACTCACCAAAAAGATCAACTAGGGGATTAGAGAATTGGGATTTTGAATCCCCTGACAAGTCAATTTTCAAGGAGAGACGCTAATGATTGAGCTCAACCTTATGGCCAATGATTCAATCAGCCATGCTTACATAACAAAGCCCCAATAAACACTCTGGACAGCCAAGCTTCCCTAGTCAGCAATACTCCAGCCCTACACACGGTTACATATCCATGTGCAGGACAGTGATACTCCTGACTCCACCAGAGAAAACTGGATGATCCCCACTCCGACTATTACAGACCTCGTCCTGTGTGTTTCTTCTTTTGGATGGTCATGGATTTGGATCCTTTTCTGCTATAATGAAACTGTATCATAAGGATAGCATTTTCCTGAGTTCTATGAGTTCTTCTAATAAATTCTCAAATCTGAGGTGGTCATCGGAACCCCTGACTTTGTAGCCCAGGTGGTCAGAAATGTGGATGGCTTGTGGACCCCAAGTTTATTGCTGGTGTCTGCATGAGGGCAGTTTTATGGAGGACAATGCTTCAGCCTGTAAAGTGTAGCCTCACTCTGAGTAGGTAGCATGTTAGGATTATATGCACTGACCCACAGATCTATAATGCTCTTCCGTATTCCCTATCATCAATTATTTATGGCTTAATATGCTACAGTCCATGGGGTCACAGAGTCAGACACAACTGAATGACAGAACAACCAACAACAAATGTGAAAGGTCAAAGACCACCTCAATTCACTCTTCTGATAAGCATCAAGAACTACCATTTCAGTGCCTTAAAATATAAAAATTGTTTTCCTATATGTCTTACCTGCAACATAATATATTAACAAAAAAGCACTATTACTAAATTAAAGTTTTCATATTTTAGTTAACTATTTAAATGTTTAAATTTATTTCTCCTTTGCTCCCTTGTATTTAAGTTACTGTATTCAGAAACATTCTGAGAAGGTATCCATAGGTTTTGCCAGACTGCCAAAAGACCCATGACAAAACCACTCCTGCCTAAAACCACTGGCAAAAAAACAACTCTGAATCTTTGGTGTGTCTTTACAAGGATACACACAGGAATCACTATAAAGAACAGACAATCCTGGTAGTGATGGACTACCATCACTGGTGATGGACTGGTAATTTAGACCACTCACCTGAAAGCTAGAATATTAAAATAAAATTTGAAAGAACAACACTAACAAAAACTACTGGGAACCAGGGTTTCTTATAGGAATGGTTAATTCCAGGTAAGGGGGAGGAAATACACGAAGAGCTTGGAATATCTTGCTCATACCAGAAGCCAGGAAGTTATCCAACTTAAGAAAGTATCACTGGAGTGGTGTCACAGAGACAAAGGGGGTTCTTTTACACTATTTTCTTGACTGTTATATCATTCACCCTCTGTATCTGTGAGTTCCACATCCACAGATTCAACCTACCTTAGATAAAGAATATTCAAGGGAAAAAAAATTCCAGAAAGTTCCCCCATAGCACTGGTAACTACTTACAGAGCATTTATGTGGCATTTGCAACCACTTATGCAGTACTTATGTTGCATTTGGTATTATAAATAATTTAGAAATGACAAAGTATATGGGAGGACGTGCATAGGTTACATGCAAAAACTATGTCGTTTTATGGAAGAGATTTCTTCAGGGGATACTAGAACCAATCCCCCACAGATATTGAGGAACTGTATATGACTGAAAATGTCCACAGACCAAAACTTGAAGACACACACTGACACATACCCTAATCACATGCTTGCAGGTATCAAAGAATTTGAAGATAGTGCTTCCAAAGGTAGGGCCTTGAGAGGTAAACCCCAAATTTGCAACCACTTTTATCCCTGGGGGTAACGGCCAAGTGTTTGGGGCAGCTAAAGGTAAAAACTTTGCAAGGTGAGGGGACCTCATTCCAAAGGCCAGAACCCAGGGAATACCAAAGAAAGGAGGGGGCTAGTAAATCCATCTCTCTGTAAGATGGAATCCTGAACTGCTCTTGGGATCTGAGGGAATGGTAAGAGACCTAGCTCCAACTCATCTCTACCTTAAAACTTAGCTGAGATTATCCTAAACCACCTGATCCCTCAGATGTCTGGCACAGCAACCATCCCAGAAATGTCTGGCACAGGAATACCATCCCAGAGCCCAAATTATCTCAAACAATTAAAAAAAAATAATCTACTACATGTGCAACTATGTAAATTAACCCATAAAGAGAAAAAATAAAAACCAGCTGAAACAACAAATAACCACCACCAAAAAAAGCAAGACCCACTAACGTCTAAAGAGCCTCTTGATGAAAGGAAAGAGGAGAGTGAAAAAGTTGGCTTAAAGCTCAACATTCAGAAAACTAAGATCATGGCATCTGGTCCCATCACTTCATGGCAAATAGATGGGGAAACAGTGGACACAGTGGCTGACTTTATTTTTCTGGGCTCCAAAATCACTGCAGATGTTGACTGCAGCCATGAAATTAAAAGACGCTTGCTCCTTGGAAGGAAAGTTATGACCAACCTGCTGCTGATACTGCTGCTAAAGTCACTTCAGTCGTGTCCAACTCTGTGTGACCCCACAGACGGCAGCCCACCAGGCTCCCCCACCCCTAGGATTCTCCAGGCAAGAACACTGGAGTGGGTTGCCATTTCCTTCTCCAATGTGTGAAAGTGAAAGTGAAGTTGTATCTTTCGAGACCCCATGGACTGCAGCCTACCAGGCTCCTCCTCCCATGGGATTTTCCAGGCAAGAGTACTGAAGTGGGGTGCCATTGCCTTCTCCATGACCAACCTAGACAGCATAATAAAAAACTTTGCCAACAAAGGTCCGTCTAGTCAAGGCTATGGTTTTTCCAGTGGTCATGTATGGATGTGAGAGTTGGACTATAAAGAAGGCTAAGCGCTGAAGAATTGATGCTTTTGAACTATGGTATTGCAGAAGACTCTTGAAAGTCCCTTGGACTGCAAGGAGATCCAACCAGTCCATCCTAAAGAAGATCAGTCCTGGGTGTTCATTGGAGGGACTGATGTTGAAGCTGAAACTCCAATACTTTGAGTTTTGAAACCCCAATACTTCTCATCAGCCACCTGATAAGAAGAGCTGACTCATTTGAAAAGACCCTGCTGCTACTGCTGCTGCTAAGTCACTCCAGTCATGTTCAACTCTGTGCGACCCCATAGATGGCAGCCCATCAGGCTCCCCCGTCCCTGGGATTCTCCAGGCAAGAACACTGGAGTGGGTTGCCATTTCCTTCTCCAATGCATGAAAGTGGAAAGTGAAAGTAAAGTCTCTCAGTCGTGTCTGACCCTCAGCGACCCCAGGGACTGCAGCCTTCCAGGCTCCTCTGTCCATGAGATTTTCCAGACAAGAGTACTGGAGTGGGGTGCCATTGCCTTCTCCGGAAAAGACCCTGATGCTGGGAAAGATTGAGGGAAGGAGGAGAAGGGAAAGACAGAGGATGAGATGGTTGGATGGCATCACCAACTCGATGGACATGGGTTTGGGTGGACTCCGGAAGTTGGTGATAGACAGGGAAGCCTGGCATGCTGCGGTTCATGGGGTCACAAAGAGTTGGACACAACTGAGCGACTGAACTGAACTGGGCTGCCGGCTATTGCAGTTACAAAATTATCCTTTAAAGTAAATTATGGGAGGAAGGCTACAGGAATAAATAGCTAAATGCAAAAACATCTGCAACTATCACATTTGAAGTGATTAAAAATAAGATATAAAACTCTGGTAGAAAATTACCACAGAACCAGATTTTCCAGAAGTGAAAAAACACAATAAACTCAATGGACAGATTATCAGTAAGCTAGTCTCGAGCAGCAGCAGTCTCGTTAAAAATTAGTGAACCAAAGGAGATCAGAAGAAATATCAAGAATGAAGCATGCAAAGGGTAAATAAAACATCAGGAAAATCTCACAAGTGTTTTAATGGCGTGGAGGGTGGGAGACAGGGCAGCAGAAATACATTAAAAGACAATGACTGCAAACGTCTCAAAAGAATAAAAAGCATTACCGTAGATTCAGTAAGACCTGTAAACACAAAATATAAATTAAAAAAGACATAAAATACAAAATATAAATACAAAAATTACAAAATATAAACACAAAAAATATAAATTTAAAAAATCACAAAAACTGTTCAAAGCGAAAGACCAAATAAATAAATAAAAAGCATGAAGTAAAAAAGATTCTATCCATGACAGCAAATACTAAACTGACAGTTTACTTGAGGAAAAAAAAAAAAAAAGAAAGCTGAAAATGTAATTCAGTAACTTCTTTCAACACCTTAGAAGAAAACCAACAAGTTAAAACTCTATACATATCAAAAATATCCTTCAAAAAGAAAAATCAATTTGAGATATTTTTAGACTAACACAAACTCATAGAATTCACTATTAGGAGTCACACAACAGGGGAGAAACAAAGAGTGTTCTTCAGGCAGAAGGAAAATGAAACTGGAATTGGACTGACTGGAATTACAGCAAGCAATGAAGAGCAAGGAAAAGGATGAAGGTAAATGGCTAGTACTAGGGGACTCCCTGGAGGTCCAGTGGTCAGGACTTTGCCCTCCAATGCAGGGGACATGCGTTGATTCCTGGTCGCTGAACTAAGATCCCACAAGCCGTGGGACAACTAAGTCCGCTCGCTGAAACTAGTGAGGCTGCACGCCCCAATTGGAGAAAAGTCCACAGGCAGTTACAAAGAGCCCGCCTGCGGCAGCAAAGATTCCACATGCCGCAACCAAGATCTGACACAGTCAAATGAGGGGGTTTTAAAAACAATAAATAAATGGCTATTACCATACAAATTAATAATGTATAAGATAAAATACACACCAAGTTAAAATAGCACCAACTGAGCTACATAAGTGAAAATAAAATAAATGGAGTTTCAGCATCCACAAAGAGGGCGAAACAACCAAACGTTAGATTTTTGACAAGTCGAAGATGCATGTTTTAAGTAACCTTGAGGTTAGCAGAGTTAAAAAAAAAAAAAAAAAAGGACATCCAAAGAAATGAGGGAAAAGACATAAAACAGGTGCAATAAACAGAAAACAGAAGAACATATTAAAACCCACTGGAGGAGGAAATGGCAACCCACTACTCCAGTACTCTTGCTTGGAGAACACCATAGACGGAGAAGCCTGGTGGGCTACAGTCCATGGGGTCGCACAGAGTCAGACTCCACTGAGCGACTTCACTTTCATGTCAGTCATTTTGTTAAATATCAATAGACCAAACACTCCAGTTACAAGAAATAGCGTCAGACTAGATTTTTTAAATCCCAGCTATGTATTGTTGACAACAGAAAAATCCATAGAAAGTATGCAGAAAGACTGCAAATACAAGTTAAAAAAACTAAAAGGCACACACTATACCTACTAATCAGAGAAAAGATAATGCAATTACATTAATATTAAGCTAATCGAACTTTACCTCTAATAATACTTTTGCCTTAAAGGACACATTATTTTAAAAGACTCAATGGTGAGGAAAATATACAATGTTACATGTATACACTTAGTAACATAACCACAAAATAGATAAAGTAAAAAGTATCATTAAGGAGATACCAATACATTTGTCTTGATAACCAATACAACCAGCAAACCGAAGGGATAAAAGGACAAGAAGGATTTAACACAACCAGCAAAGCTGACTAACAAATATAAAACAAATGTTCAAGAACATTCTTTCCAAGCACACACAGGTCATTTACAAAAACTGATCAGAGCAGTGACGCTGCACACAGCAGGCAGAAAGGACGTGCTCGCCCGCACTACTCCTTCCTCTTTCTCTACTCCGTATCTGTGGTAGCAGCAGCAGTGTCCATGCTCTAGTAGCCAACAAGCAGCTCTTTGTCTGCGCACAGGAGCTGCACACTCTCCATGTGAGCAGCCAGGAGACAGTCCCCCAGATCAAGGCTCATGCAGTCTCTCGCTGGAGAGCACTGCTCCAAAGGGTCCAGCCCTGCTCCTGGCAGGCACGCCCCAAGAGGATGAGGGTACCCTGGGCCAGTGCGGGTTAAAGGTTCTGAGCACTCTGCAAGTAGCCAGCCTCATGCCTGGTCCATGGGTCCCTGGGGCCCTGCTGGGGAAGTAAGGGTCAGACTCCGAAGGTGCCAAACAAGAGGAAAAGAAGACAGACTGGGCCAAGAAGCCTACGCAGTAGAACCAGCACTGTCAGTGGTGTGCCCATTTTGGGCAAGAAGGGCCCCAATGCCAACTCTCAAGTCCTCCGTAATCTTGGCTTTCTCTAATAAAGCCACTTAGCCCAATCATATTAAAAAAAAAAAAAAAAAGAACCTGATCAGATGGTATGTTAGGCCATAAAAGCAAGCTTCAAAAAATGTCATAAGCTTTTAATTATATAGTATTCTGACCACAAAGGAATCAAAACAGAAATCATAAAAAAAGCACAAAGAATACAGAAGATTCTTAGAGCAAATAAACTATTCTGTATGTAATTATAATGGTGGATACACATTACAAATGTAAAGGCTCCCAGACTATATAAAACCAAGAGTGAACCCTGGTGGTCCAGTGACTAATACTCCATGTTCCCAACACACGTGGCCCAGGTTTGGTTCCTAGTCGGGGAACTAGTACTATATCCCACATGCCACAACTAAGAGTTAGCATGACACAGCTAAAGATCACGCACGCATCACTGAAAATGGAAGATCCGCATGCCGCAACTAAAACCTCGTACAGCCAAACAAACAAACAAATACATTTTTAAAAAGAACGGTGAACCCTATGTGACCTTGGATGACAATGACGTCAACGTAGGTTCATCCACTCTAACAAAGGTACAATCTGGTACAGGATGTTGCTAATAGGAGAGGCTGTGCTTGTGTGAGATCAGGGGGTAGAGGGAACTCTGTACTTTCTACTCAGTATTGCTGTGAACCTAAAGCTGCCCTTAAAAATAAAAGTGTATTTGGAAATAAGGAAAAAAAAAGTTTAACTACCTGGCAGGCTAGGTTAATAAGTATGCTACGATTACAAACAACTCTCAAAATCTTGGTTGCGTAAGACCAAAGAAATTCCCACTTCCTGCCTTCCTCTTTTCTCCCCTCTTGCCTCCCCCCGAACCCTCAGCTCTGTCTGCTCTAGACACATAAACACCTGCACTGCAAGAAGCTCCGCTTGTAAACATGATCACTGGCAAGAGGGAGGGAGTATGGCAAATCTCACCACTGCTCTTAAAGCCTGTGTGACAAGGCTCTTCAGCTCACACTTCACTGGTCAAGACAAATCACATGACTACTTAACTTTGGAGGCAGAAACTAAAAGCAAAAATATTGCCACACACTCTCAGAAAAGATTTAAACTTAATACTGGTGAGGATGTGGAGTCACAAGAATGCATTCACCAGAAAAGAAACGGACAGGTACACCCACACTGGATGTCTGGCATGATCTAATGCTGAACATACAACAAATCTACTCCTAAGTCTACCCAACAGAAAGGCAACCACGAGACATGTACCTGAATGTTCAGAGCATATCCACTTACCCGAGCCCCGTGACACTCATGAAATGAGCCTCCTGGATCACTTATTATCAGGAGATGCTCGGTTCTAAATCCATCATGGTCCTTGCCCTAGACCAATACTTCCCACAGGCTGTTCTAGCCAATGACTGGCCGTAGGCAGGATGCTAAAGAATGCCCATTGCAGCAGGACAAGGGACTCCTCTGGTCCCAACTTTGGCTACAGGACATGTCACTGGCCTTGCTAAAACTTTCTTAGAACAGCACTTAAGTCCTAAGTTACCAGACATTTTCTTCAATTTCTTTCTCTTCCACATGCATCAGACCTGCAAGGGGCTGTTCACTCTCTCACAAGTATTTCTCCCAATACTGCAAAATCTAATCCAAACTTCCTTTCTTGTCCTTGGGGGAAACTGAACAGTCTCAAAGTGGGAACAACCTAATATTTATCAGCAGGAGAATGAACAGCCATGGATAATACATGAGTAAATCATTACATTCATAAACAAACTACAACTATACGTGACCTTGTGAATGAAACGAATGACAAAAATGAGTAACAGTTGCATGGGTAGTATGTCACAAACCACAGATTTGTCATTACTTCTGTACTTTCGGTATATTTCACTGAATAAAAAACAAAGGCAAGACTCTGAAAAGTCAACTGTCCTTAACCCAAACAGGGAATTGGCTACTTACTATTAATCAGATACAACCGCTATGGAGAACAGTGTGGAGAATCCTTAAATAACTAAGAATAAAAGTATCATCCGTGTGTGCTCAGTTGTGCCCGACTCCTTGCACCCCAATGGACTGCAGCCCACCAGGCTCCTCTATCCATTAAAATTTCCAGGCAAGAATATCGGAGTAGGTTGCCATCTCCTCCTCCAGAGGATCTTCTGGACTCAGAGATAGAACCAGTGTTTCCTGAGTTTCCCACGTTAGCAGGCAGATTCTTTATCACAAAGCCACCTGGGAAGCCCAAAGGTGATGCTGAGGGTGATGAGGGCCAAAGGAAACAGTGATTCCTTCCTCTTTTTCTCCCTCCCTCTCTCCCGCTTCTTACCTTCACCTTAGTATCCATTTGAGTAGACATCAATGCTATTCTCAAAACTACCATATATGACTCAGCAATCCCACTACTGAGCATACTCCTTGAGAAAACCATAATTCAAAAGGACACATGTACCCCAATGTTCACAGCAGCACTGTTTACAACAGCAAGGATGTGGAAGCAATTTAGATGTCCGCTGACAGATGAATGGATAAAGATGTGGGGCATGTATACAATGGAATATTACTCAGCAGCCACAGAAAGGAACAAAATTGGGTCATTTGTAGTATGTGGATGAACACAGAATCTGTCATACAGCAGAGGGAAGTTAGAAAAACAAATATATATACATGGAATATACATGGAATCTAGAAAAATGGTACTGAGGAACCAAACTGCAGAACAGGAACAAAAATGCATGTAGAGGATGGCCTTTGGGTGGGGGGGGGGGTGGACTGAGAGAGTCACGCTGACATATACACACCACCATCTGTAAAATAGCTAGCTACCGAGAGGCTGCTGCAGAGCACAGGAAGCTCGACTTGGAGCTCAGCAATGACCTAGACGGGTGGGACGCAGGGAGGCTCAAGAGAGAAGGGAAACATGCATACTTATAGCTGATGCATGCTTTTCTATAGCAGGAACTAAAGAAAGTTGTAAAGCAACTATATTCCAATTAAAAAATGAAAAAATAAAAACAGAGCATAAGCAATTTATATTTCTTCAGTGAAGCCACTTTCCAAAAAGATTCTACCAAATTATAGTCCCACAGTTATGTAAATTATTTATTTATTTAAAGGTAATGCATTTTAGGTGAACACTACTTTATGGACTAAAACTTGTAGTGAAGAGTAATTATGAAGAGAAAGCACATAAGATTGCTTTTATCTTTTACTGATTCCATGTAAAAGATTCATGAGATTACATCTGATAGAGTGCCTGAGGAACTATGGACAGAGGTTTGTGGCATTGCAGGGATCAAGACCATCCCCATGGAAAAGAAATGCAAAATGGCAAAATGGCTGTCTGAGGAGGCCTTACAAATAGCTGTGAAAAGAAGAGAAGCAAAAAGCAAAAGAGAAAAGGAACGATATATCTATTTGAATGCAGAGTTCCAAAGAATAGCAAGGAGAGATAAGAAAGCCTTCCTCAGTGATCAGTGCAAAGAAATAGAGGAAGATAATAGAATGGGAAAGACTAGAGATCTCTTCAAGAAAATTAGATACCAAGGGAACATGTCCTGCAAAGATGGACTCAAATAAAGAACAGAAGTGGCATGGACCTAACAGAAGCAGAAGATATTAAGAAGAAGTGGCAAGAATATACAGAAGAACTGTACAAAAAAGATCTTCATGACCCAGATAATCACGATGGTGTTATCAATCACCTAGAGCCAGGCATCCTGGAATGTGAAGTCAAGTGGGCCTTAGGAAGCATCACTATGAACAAAGCTAGTGGAGGTGATGGAATTCCAGTGGAGCTATTTCAAATCCTGAAAGATGATGCTGTGAAAGTGCTGCACTCAATATGCCAGCAAATTTGGAAAACTCAGCAGTGGTCACAGGACTGGAGAAGGCCAGTTTTCATTCCAATACTTTAGAAAGGCAAGGCCAAAGAATGCTCAAAGTAACCCACAATTGCACTCATCTCACATGCTAGTAAAGTAATGCTCAAAATTCTCCAAGCCAGGCTTCAACAGTACAGCATGAACCGTGAACTTTCAGATGTTCAAGCTGGTTTTTAAAAAGGCAGAGGAACCAGAGATCAAATTGCCAACATCCACTGGATCATTGAAAAACAAAGAGAGTTCCAGATAAACATCTATTTCTGCTTTACTGACTATGCCAAAGCCTTTGACTGTGTGAATCACAATAAACTGTGGAAAATTCTTCAAGAGATGGGAGTACCAGACCATGTGACCTGCCTCTTGAGAAATCTGTATGCAGGTCAGGAAGCAACAGTTAGAACTGCACATGGAACAGACTGGTTCCAAATAAAAAAAGGAGTACGTCAACGCTGTACACTGTCACCCTGCTTATTTAACTTATATGCAGAGTACATCATGAGAAACGCTGGGCTGGATGAAGCACAAGCTGGAATCAAGATTGCTGGGAGAAATATCAATAACCTCAGATATGCAGATGACACCACCCTTACGGCAGAAAGTAAAGAAGAGCTAAAGAGCCTCTTGATGAAAGTGAAAGTGGAGAGTGAAAAAGTTGGCTTAAAGCTCAACATTCAGAAAACTAAGATCATGGCATCCAGTCCCATCACTTCATGGCAAACAGAAACAGTGTCAGACTTTATTTTTTGGGGCTTCAAAATCACTGCTGATGGTGACTGCAGCCATGAAATTAAAAGACGCTTACTCCATGGAAGAAAAGTTATGACCAATCTAGACAGCATATTAAAAAGCAGAGACATTACTTTGCCAACAAAGGTCCACCTAGTCAAAGCTACGGTTTTTCCAGTTGTCACGTATGGATGTGACAGTTGGGACTATAAAGAAAGCTGAGCACCGAAGAATTGATGCTTTTGAACTGTGGTGTTGAAGACTCTTGAGAGTCCCTTGGACTGCAAAAAGATCCAACCAGTCCATCCTAATGGAAATCAGTCCTGAATATTCATTGGAAGGACTGATGTTGAAGCTGAAATGCCAGTACTTTGGCCACCTGATGTGAAGAACTGACTCATTTGAAAAGACCCTGATGCTGGGAAAGGTTGAAGGCGGGAGAAGGGGATAACAGAGGGTGAGATGGTTGGATGGCATCACCAACTCAATGGACATGAGTTTGAGTAAACTCCCGGAGTTAGTGATGGACAGGGAGGCCTGGTGTGCTACAGTCCATGAGGTCACAAAGAGTCAGACACAACTGAGCAACTGAATTGAACTGAGTCCATTTAAAGAAAAACTTTTTAAGATTATACAAAAATACCAGGGTCACCAAAAATTACCTATTATAACCCAATGATTAATTCTAAATTAAAAAGAACATTTAACAGACCTTCCAGACCAAGATGGAACTGTCACCACAGCATTTACAGACCCCAGTTCAGTGTCCTGCCCACATCAATGAATTTGGCCTAACCCAACTTTACATTCCCTCCACCATCATCTCACACCCTTAACATCCATCCCCACAATTATTCCCCAGGCAAACTCTTTTGGAGGGTAGGTCTTCCTCTTCATGAATCACACCTGGCACCTCATCCTTTGGGGCCTTCTGGGAGGATTCTAGGTGAAGCCAAATGCAGGTTTTTCAGACAGAGATTAAGTTCAGACAGGGGATGAAAAGGCTGTTTCTACTGGCAAAGGTAGCCCAACAGAATTCAGGTGTTCAAGATCTCCAGCTAAATGAGAAACTGACCATATGTCTCTAATCCAATTTTCAGGATTCCACTCCTAATCAATCCAAGTTCTCACCTACTAACAGGGAATTCAATTTGCAGTATTAGGGCAGTCGCAGAAGCTTTCAGGTTCCTTATGTGGAACCCTCACTGGGAATTTAAAACCCTGAACTCATCATTTTGCTTTGTAATGTTTTAACTTGGCCAGGCTAAACTGCATTCCCAGGCTTTCCCTTGTATTTGTTTAGGACTGGGTGGGCCACAGAGAGACGACCGTGCCGCAGACGGAGGGGGCATCTGGCAGGACCTGCACTCACGAACTCCCCATCTGCCTCACTGACGCGAGGCTGCAACAGCTACTCTACCTTCCCCCAGGCTCCCTGAGTCTCTGTCTCCTGGGCCAAGCGTGTGTGGTCAGCTCCAAGACAAAGGCCCAGCTCTTTCGGATGCCCTCACAACCAATGTCAGAAGTAACACAGCTGACACAGCTTTCCATCCGTCTTGCTGTGGCTTCCAGTCTGTTTTCTCCCCCAAGGCACTTCCACCTTTCTTTCTCAAATTCTTGTCCTATGGACTACAACTCTAACATGCGGCACACAAGCTGCATCGCCAGCTCCTACACTGTTTTAACTGAGATCTCTGAATAAGACTATCTGACAGACTCCTGGAGAGAAAGCCACACATTTAACCAAACAGCCTCAATCTGCCTTTGGACAATGCTAGCTAGGGCCCAGGGGATGTGAGCTCTCAGAACCCAAGAACTGAGCTAAGGACCAGAAAAGTAGTGATGGACAAAAACAATTAAGAATCTCTACTTTCATGAAGCTCAGCCTTTTTGAGAAAACAAAACCTCGTTAAATCATGTGAACAAACGTAACCCTGTAATTTTGATAAGCACTTGGAAGGACAGCAATGTCTCTAAGGACTTGACCAAAGTCAAGAAAAAACTTCAAAACCTTCAGAAAATTGATGGTTACTATAAGTGAGTGATGGATATATGGAGATTCTCTATTCTACCTTTATTATAAAATTTACAAACACTTTCATCAAAACAGCTTTCATCAGAAAGTGATGCTTGAGACAAGCAACGCAGACTAAGAAGAACTGAAATTTGGACAGAAAAGCATTCCAGGAAGAGGGAAAGAACAAGGGCCATGCTCCCTAGTGGCAGAGATGATGACGGGCACTGGAGATATGAGAAGCACCTGCATGGCTGGTGCAAAGGGAGATGCAATGCAGGTGAGGTCAAGGCCCAGAGGATGAAAATTATGCACACCCTTGAGGCCTGCTATGAAGCTCTGTCCTTAAAGCAACGGGAAGCCACTGAGAATTTTACCCAAACGGTGATATAATTAGATTTGCCTTTTTTTTTTAAACAGGTAATTTCTGACACTAACAAATTATAATATAGACATATTTACCTTTTACCCAACAATCTCACTATCTTGAAACTATATCTGATCAAATATAAAACAATGTATCGAACAAGGTTATTCATTGCAATAATTTTTTAACAGCAGCAGAATATAAACATTATATGTATATTTAGGAAATGAACTACAAGCACAAAAGAGTACTTACCAAGAATATAGAAGTGTATATGAAGTGATCTCCAGAATATATTAAGTAAAAAGGAAGAAACAACAGTGTATACAAGCTTTTTGGAAACACAAACTTTTTTTTTTTTTTTCAAGAAAAGCAAGTAAAAAAAATGTTTCCTTATATTGCAAAACTAAGTGGAAAAATAAGCCAGAAATTAAAATGGAGGTGGAGAACAGTTTCCAGACAGGAAAAGAAGGGAGAATGTCAACACACCTTTACAATGCAGATTTGACTGTGGAACTATATAAATGTTTTACACACAGAAAAAAATACGTTTAGAAAAACATTAACGCAATCCTTAAATGTTAGGGATTTCATTCAAATAAACCAAACTAATAATCAAATTGATTACAAAATCAGAGAGAAAATGTCTTCAAATAATTCTATATTCAGAATGTAAACATTTTTAAAACAAAGAGAATAAAATAGAAACCTACAATCATTCTACTGTTAAAAAGTTTTCGAACTACTATGCTTATACTGTAGGATAAACGAAAGTAAAGTTGATAAGAATGCAAATTTTTAACATTAGAGAAGGATAAACTCAAATTAAAAAACCCTATGAAGTTAAATGTGAACTGGAATTAGCAACACAAAATCAAAACTAGTATTTCCCAAGTCTGTCCAATGACAGCAAGGGCATCTCAATGGCAATAAGGACACATAGCACCAGATTTTGGTATCTAAACTCCACTGCCTGATAAAAAGAGCTAAAAGAACTGGTTGATAGATATTGGGCAGAAAAAGCACAAAGTGAGTCTCAGACATCTTGTAACATGAGCAAGAAACAGTTCAAAGGTTAATAGGGTCACATCCAAGGGAAGAAAACCAGTTTGAAAGCACCAAGCCATGACCAAACCAGGACAAGCTGAGGAAAAAAGAATGATGACCACTTGATTAAGACACCCTGCATACATAAAATTCCACAGGTCCACAGGGATCCTAAAGGAGAGGAAGCAAAAGGAAGTACACAGTAACAAATCGACCCTGTACACAGTAACAAATCAACTCTGTACACAGGGAAAAGAACATTCTTACCCGTGTGTCAAGACCTAAAACTCATGCTACGAATATTTATTTAGATATGATTCGTTAATATATGGATAAGTAGGTCATACAGACTTAAACTGAAGAAAGTTTTTTTTCCTATTGGGAAAACCAGTAGGCCATTTGGGCATGACCTAAATCAAATCCCTTATGACTATACAGTAGAAGTGAGAAATAGATTTAAGGGACTAGATCTGATAGATAGAGTGCCTGATGAACTATGGACGGAAGTTCGTGACATTGTACAGGAGACAGGGATCAAGACCATCCCCACGGCAAAGAAATGCAAAAAAGCAAAATGGCTGTCTGAGGAGGCCTTACAAATAGCTGAGAAAGAAGCGAAGCAAAAAGCAAAGGAGAAAAGGAAAGACAGAAGCATCTGAATGCAGAGTTCCAAAGAATAGCAAGGGATAAGAAAACCTTCCTCAGCAATCAATGCAAAATAGAGGAAAACAACAGAATGGGAAAGACTAGAGATCTCTTCAAGAAAATGAGAGATACCAAGGGAACATTTCATCCAAAGATGGGCTCAATAAAGGACAGAAATGGTATGGACCTAACAGAAGCAGAAGATATTAAGAAGAGGTGGCAAGAATATACAGAACTGTACAAAAAAGAGCTTCATGAAGCAGATAATCATGATGGTGTGATCACTAATCTAGAGCCAGACATCCTGGAATGTGAAGTCAAGTGGGCCTTAGAAAACATCACTACGAACAAAGCTAGCGGACGTGATGGAACTCCAGTAGAGTTACTTCAAATCCTGAAAGATGATGCTGTGAAAGTGCTGCACTCAATATGCCAGCAAATTTGGAAAACTCAGCAATGGCCACAGGACTGGAAAAGGACAGTTTTCATTCCAATCCCTAAGAAAGGCAATGCCAAAGAATGCTCCAACTACCGCACAAATGCACTCATCTCACACGCTAGAAAAGTAATGCTCAAAATTCTCCAAGCCAGGCTTCAGCAATACGTGAACCATGAACTTCCTGATGTTCAAGCTGGTTTTAGAAAAGGCAGAGGAACCAGAGATCAAATTGCCAACATCCACTGGATCATAGAAAAAGCAAGAGAGTTCCAGAAAAACATCTATTTCTGCTTTATTGACTATGCCAAAGCCTTTGACTGTGTGGATCACAATAAACTGTGGAAAATTCTGAAAGAGATGGGAATACCAGAGCACCTGACCTGCCTCTTGAGAAATCTGTATGCAGGTCAGGAAGCAACAGTTAGAACTGGACATGGAACAACAGACTGGTTCCAAATAGGAAAAGGAGTAGTCAAGGCTGTCACCCTCCTTATTTAACTTCTATGCAGAGTACAGCATGAGAAACGCTGGGCTGGAAGAAGCACAAAATGGAATCAAGACTGCCGGGAGAAGAAATATCAATGACCTCAGATATGCCAGAGAAGGCAATGGCACCCCACTCCAATACTCTTGCCTGGAAAATTCCATGGACGGAGGAGCCCGGTGGGCTGCAGTCCATGGGGTAACTAAAGAGTCAGAAACGACTGAGCGACTTCACTTTAACACATTGGAGAAAGCAATGGCAACCCACTCCAGTGTTCTTGCCTGGAGAATCCCAGGGACAGGGGAGCCTGGTGCGCTGCCATCTATGGGGTCGCAGAGTCAGACACGACTGAAGCGACTTAGCAGCAGCAGCAGCAGATATGCAGATGACACCACCCTTATGGCAGAAAGTGAAGAGGAACTAAAAAGCCTCTTGATGAAAGTGAAAGAGGAGAGCGAAAAAGTTGCCTCAAAGCTCAACATTCAGAAAACTAAGATCATGGCATCTGATCCCATCACTTCATGGGAAATAGATGGGGAAACATTTGAAACAGTGTCAGACTTTATTTTGGGGGGCTCCAAAATCACTGCAGATGGTGACTGGAGCCATGAAATTTAAAGACGCTTACTCCTTGGAAGAAAAGTTATGACCAACCTAGATACCGTATAGAAAAGCAGAGATATTACTTTGCCAACAAAGGTCCGTCTAGTCAAGGCTAGGGTTTTTCCAGTGGTCGTGTATGGATGTCAGAGTTGGACGGTGAAGAAAGCTGAACGTCGAAGAATTGATGCTTTTGAACTGTGGTGTTGGAGAAGACTCTTGAGAGTCCCTTGGACTGCAAGAAGATCCAACCAGTCCATCCTAAAGGAGATCAGCCCTGGGTGTTCATTGGAAGGACTGATGCTGAAGCTGGAACTCCAATACTCTGGCCACCTCATGCGAAGAGTTGACTCTTTGGAAAAGACTCTGATGCTGGGAGGGACTGGGGGCAGGAGGAGAAGGGGACGACAGAGGATGAGATGGCTGGATGGCATCACCAACTCGATGGACATGAGTTTGAGTGAACGCCGGGAGTTGGTGATGGACAGGGAGGCCTGGCGTGCTGCGATTCATGGGGTCGCAACGAGTCGGACATGACTGAGTGACTGAACTGAACTGAGGTCATATAGACATACATGTCTGTAACTATATAGACCGTCTATAAATAAATATGTAGATCATTTGCAGACAGGTCCAAATAGTAAACCTAAGTTATAAGGATGTAACTATAAGCAAGCTGAACAACAAATATAAGCAAACAAATATAATCTAAGTTTAACGAGTTGTCCTGCCTTTTATTACTACAATCTAAAAACACTTCAAGTGGTATTCAAACACTTCATTAGTCTCTTTATTTACTCCCTCAACATATGGATAAAACAATATCTATGATGAATTGATCCTTTTCTATCACCCACCCACCCCCAAAAAAGTCAACACACATTTAACATTTTAGTGTCTCCAGACAAACTGCCTTTGCTTCAAATTACTTTATCCTTATTCAACAGGCTAGACTCTTGTAAACTTGAGGTGGAACACTGGCAGATTCCTTCAATCCATATTTCAGAAGGTTTAATGTCTTTCAATGGCTCCCCGCACCCGCCCACCACCACTACCCTTCGAATAAAACAGCAACCACCTTAATGTGATATGTTCACTTATTTAAAATCTGGCCCCAAATTCCTTCCTAGACAGACTGATCATGTCAAACTTAAGTGGTATCAGCAGTTGTATGATCAACACCCACAGGGAACTTATGATATCCTGAAGCCCTATGAATCACTCACATGGAAGTAACAGATAACAGAGCAGAACTTTTGATTGTAATGGTCTAACACTCTTCATGACTCTGCCTGTTGTTCCTTCATCTAGACTGCTTTCCTCTAACCTATATTCTTAACCCTGCAGGAACATCACCTTCTCTCCATATATCTTCCCTACCAAGCTGTAAGGTCTCTAAGCGCACATCTTCATCTATCATGCCCATATCTGACTTATGGCAATCTTAAAGCCAAAAAATAAGCACTCAATAAAGATTTAATTAAAAATTTAATAAAAGCACAACTATGCAACCTACTGTTGAAAAAAAAATGCTAATAACTATAGCAAAGTTCAAAAGCATGGAGAAGAAGGAAATCAACAATGCCTGGCACCAGCTGCTGCATTTCAGGAACTGTACTGGGAACTCTACACATCCGTTTCATTTAACTATTGTAATAGCCTTACATGATAGGTTTCATCCCAGTTTACAGTTGAGGAATAGCCCTTAGAAGGGCTATGTGATCAATCAGGTATGTGGCTTTGGACCAGTAAGGAGTGGGGTTGGATTTCAACCCAGACTCTTCAGAGTTGAAGGCCATTCGATCTCCACATCCAACTCCAGAGTTCACATCTTTTTCACAATGGATTCCCCATTTCCAATTTCTTTTTGTTCAAAGGAAAGAAAAAAAAACACAATTAAGCATCTAATAAATACAAGCGAGTATTTCCATGATATATATTTTTCTCAACAAATTAGAATTCTGCTAATTCAAAAGAAATATCCAACAACACTGTTATTTTTAATGTCTACAATAATCCACCATAATTCTTCCAGAACAGTAGTATCCTTTTTATGTGTTTCTAACATACCAGAGGAAAAAATGCTAACAATTAAGGAGTACAGCCAATGGAGTTTAACTGTATACAATCAGATAAGTCATTGGGAAGAGAGAACATTGCATAATTAAATTTCTTCTAGTTAAGATTTCAAATTAATAGCTCATAATTATATCATATCAATACCGTTAAGAGTCAAATCTGAGGTACTCTTTCCCACAGGATGCGCAGGCAAACAAAAATCACATCAACCTTCCACTCCAGGATTTACGAGAGTGGTACCATTCATTACCTGTAAGGACACCAATGACCAACATTTCATCATTACCTAGATTTCATGAGTGTTACTAGATATTACACTAAAAACAACAAACTATACAAGGTTAAATATGGAAAACAATGTGCTACTATTTCTCAGCACCACTAACCGGATACTGTGAATTGTTACCCTGCGGGAAAAGGGAAAGAATGTAACACTGTTTCCCAAACTAAGGTGACCAAGGACTCCTTTGATTTTCCTGTAGCATTTCTTAGCATGAGTGTCACAAAGAATACCATCTTAAACGCTGCTTCATATATATATACTCAAGACAAAGTAAATATTATGACTAGGTTCTGAACTAGTAAATATAGAAACAGTACTATCAAAACTCGGGGGGATCATCGAAAATCTTAAAAGAAAAAAAAAAAAACTCTCAGTTAATCATAGAGATGACTGAAGATCTCTTTCCTTAATTCATTTCACAGCATTTTCAAGTAACCATTTTGCTACTCAAAGAAATTCTACTTTCTCACAAGAAACACACACCTATTATCGACGATTCTGACAAACATTTAACGACCTTTACATGTAATTATCAAGTCAAATCCCATGAACACAGGGGCCTGGTAGGTTAGTCCACGAGGTCACAAAAAGAGTGGGACTCGACTTAGCTGCTCAACAACAAACCAAGTCTGATAATAAAGGTTCTGTAAATTGTTAGCTACAATTTTTTGGTATTTGCTTCTTACCCAAGGATTGCGGAAGGGCAGAAGCGTCCTCATCTCATTTGACCCTCATCTGAAATTTCACAGCCTCTTCAAAGTTCACAACCTCTAAGAACGTTAACAGACTCAATCTGTCCTGGTATACACACCCTCAAGTACAGGTTTAGTTTTCATTTCCTAACAAAGGTATGTAGAAAGCAATTACTGTACTCTCCATCAATCCCTTCAGACCGCAGAGTTCCTTCCAGAAAATTCCAACAGAAGTTATATAGGAATTCGCATTTGGGGAGGTATGTCGTCTTTGGCAGAAGTCGTGTTATACAGCGCAATCCTTTAACACTTTAATGTACTGAGGGTTGCTTTCTGACGTACAGCCGATCTGTATTTGCTACTTCAACGTGCATGGAAAACCCTCTCCAAAACCAGGAATCCCAACCCACAAATCATAAAAAAAGCAAATAAGCGTGAAGCAACTGCGTAAACAGATTTGGGGTGCCTATTTTGTGGCATTATGGCTGAGGCCATCGCTAAAATTCAATCCGGTAAAGTCGACAACGCATCCCCAACAGGAAAGACGAACAGAGCCAAACCGTAGGCACTGCGCAGTTTCCGCGCCGTGCGATTAATCTCAGCAAATGCTTGCGGAATGCGCTCAAGGTCACTCGTTGATGAAAAAGAAAAGTGTGTGTGTGTGTTTGAGTGTGCGTGTGCAGAAACGCCCGCCGTCGGCTAGTCCCGCGCAGAGCTGCCCAGGGCGCGTGGACAGGCAGCCAAGGGGGCGGGGGAAATGGGGGGGGGGGTTACCGAGAGCCCCGAAAAACCACCTTCTCCGCCAAGCCCACTGCTGCAGAACCTCGGGCAGTCACCCGGGAGGTTACGCCGTCGTAGGTACACAGCCCTGCGTAGGAGAGCAACGCCAGGCCTCCGGAGGGTCCCGATCTCGGAGAACCCCCTCCCCTCTCAGTGGTCAGGTTCCAGCGCCCCTCTAGCTACGGAGACCAATGCTCCTTTCCACCCCCACCTCCTTCCACCCTCCGCTGCAGCCCCTCCCCACGCCCCGAGGGCCGTTCCCCTCCCCCTTTACATCCCCTCCCACCACCCGGGGGTCCAGCCCCCACCCCCGCCCCAGGGGACTCCTACACCGCCCCCTCAGGCCCCGAGGGTCTCATTCCTTCCTCCCCCGCCCAGGCCGGGTTATGCAACACTCACCCGCCCCCCCCCCCCCCCGCCAGCTCCCGCCGCATTACCCGCCTTCCCCGGGCCCAGCCACCCAGCGCCCCCCGCCCGCTCGAGTGTCGAGGCCTCCCGAACAAAGCGCGCGGGGCTGGCCGGCCGGGCCGGGGGCGGCGGCCATGTTGGCGGGGGCGGCGAACAAAGGCGCGCAGCCCGAGCCCGAGGCCCCCGCCCGAAGCCCGGCCGGCAGGGGGCGCTGTACAGGCGCCGCCCGCCGCCCGGACAATGCGCCGCGGCCCGCTGCTCCCCGGGCGCCACCGCCCCTCAACGCGCCCCGCCCGCGGCCCCGCTGCGGCGCCCGCTCCCCGGCGGTGCACAGGCCTCACCTGCTGGCCTCCTAGGCTGCCGTCCGCAGCCCTTGGGCCCTGCCGTCCCGCGCCGCGCTCCCGCCCCGGCCCGACCGAGCCAGACGGCGCCGCCCCGCCCCCGCTCCGCTCCGCGGCCGCCGCCGCCCGCCCCCGACCGCACGGCGCACGCGCACTGCGCCCGCCGACTGCACCGGCAGCACCGCCCGGCCCCGGCCCGACGGGCCGTATTGCGCAGGCGCTCCAGCTGGAGGGCGGGCCCTAGAGGACAGAGGGCGGGGCCTGGCGGCAGGACCCGGCTAGAGGCTGCTCACCTGGCGGCGGGGCGGGACCGAATAAAGGAGGGCTTGGAGGTGGGGCGGGGCCTGGTGGTGCAGCAGGGCGGGGCCTGGCACCACTCACCTGGTAGCCAAGCACAGCGGACCCAGGCCTGGCGCCGGGGTGGGGCCTGGCAGCTGGGAGGGGCCGGGCGCGGCTCTCACCTGGGGGCGGGGCCTGGCTGGGTCCCAGCCGCGCTCCGAGAGGCGGCATTAAGGGCCCAGAGGCCGGGGGGCCGGGGACGG
The DNA here is from genome assembly GCF_014754425.2 of Oryx dammah. NCBI lineage: Eukaryota > Metazoa > Chordata > Mammalia > Artiodactyla > Bovidae > Oryx > Oryx dammah. The sequence goes on from NW_024070185.1 coordinate 88,165,457, forward strand.
CGCGAATTGCGCCGGAAGTCTGGCATCCTTAGAAGTTTCGTTTTCGCGCAGTGGGAGGGTTTTCACCGACTGACTGATCCTCCCTGTCCTTCAATTTAAGCAGCAAGTCGACCTGCGTGGCACACGCCGCCCCTTTGAAAGAAGCGGAATACAGTGACAAGGCTATCCGCTGACAGAGCTGTAGTGGCCGAGGAAACGCAGCACCCATCGCTGAGGGCTTCCCAGTCGGGCCCCACCGCCGCACTGCACCACCGCGGCCGAAATTCGGGTCTCGCCCGCTCACCTGCCCTACCTGGCGGAGGAGGACGAGCTTTGCAGCGCTTGACAACGCACTCCGTCCTTTCCCGTATTGCGCCCCCTCCACAAACTGGCCAGGTCGCTCGGCTTTCCGCAGAAGACAGGAGCCAGGCACTCTCACGGTCACTCGCGAACTTGTTTGCCTTCTGTTTCACCCAAAACGCCCTTTGCGTGTCAGCTTGGTTGTTTGCAGGAAGAGGGGGAGAGGAAGGAAGAGTCCGGAACAGTTTTGACTCCTTCGGAGTGCAGTGCCCGCAGGCTGTACCCGGGGTCTGAATCCGTACCCCGCACCCCAGCCTGGAGCTCTACCTGCTTCAATCCCAAGACTGGCGCTCTCCTCTCCCCTCGTCCTCATACCCCCTCAACTCTCGCCCAGCACTTCCCTCCCCCACTTGCCCGGTACCCTCCCTTCCCCCAACCCTACAACCACCCGGGCGTCCTCCAGAGAATCACTGGGCGGACGTGGTTCCTAGAATGCGAAAAGCTTCGTAATAAACCGCCTGCCCCAATGTTGTCGGGTCAAATGACAGGCGTATTATTGGAAAGCGCTCTCTACACCGTAACCTGCAGCCCAATTGTCGCTTAGCATTGCTCTGTGGGATTTTGCTGGCACCTTTTTCTTCCAAGTAAGAGTGATACGTGCCTGGTGAAACAAAGTGCTCATCTCAGATGACACACTTGGCAAGAACTGCAAGTTCACAGGCCAACTAGAGGACCAATTTAGATATACAGATATACAAAAGTGTGTCACTGTACTTACCAATGAGAAAGAGTTGGGAAATTAACTTTCCACAATGTTAGATGTTTATAACCCAGACAGTAGTGGAAAGGGAGAAATTTCCCTCTTGAGTTCTTATGCGGTGGACTAATGACAAAAAAATTTGAATGCATGCACATATAGGTCGCATAGAAATTGGATCTATGAGGTGGCCAAAGCAGGCAGATTTTATACTTTTTAGACAAAAAATAAATTTGTGAGGAGTTGACAAATAGGGCTGGGATGCTCAATTAGTGAAAAATCTAAACAAAATTTGGGCTTGGGATGGTAAATTTAACATTAAAATGTTTGTTTATACAGGTTTTTCAGCCCGATTTCGTTGTTTCTGGTGATAAGGATCTCTCTGTAATTTCTGGTACAAGAAAGGTATTTGTTGTTCAGTTGCTCAGTCCTGCCTGACTCTTTTTCGACCCTCCATGGACTGTTGCTCCCCAGACTCCTCTGTCTGTTATGCCCAAGTCGCGAAATGTCCCAATGACCACCAGGGAGCCTATATCCGATGCAAAAGCAAGAGAGTTTTTATTACCAAGCTCTAGCTGGGGCTCCCACCGATACCGACACCGACGCAGCAGCTATAGGGAGAATCCCTGAGCTCTGGGTTACATTGCTTATATAGGGTATTCTCACGTGAAAAATTAAAAAACCGGGAGTCTCCCGGTCTGATTGGTCACCTTCTGGTGAAGGGCTGGCCACGGGTGCTGATTTGTTCCCATTTCCTGGGCTTGATTCGAATTTCCCGGGCTGGCCAAGGGTTCTGATTGGTTCGCAGGTGGTGGGGTGAGGTCAGGGGATTTCCAAAGGCTCTTTTCCCGGAACCTTACAAAATGGAGTAGCTTAGATTCTTCATGTCCATGGGATGTCCCAGGCAAGAATACTGGAGTTGGTTGCCATTTCCTTCTCCAAAGGCAAATTCTTTACTGCTGAGCCACCCTGAGAAAGGTATCGAAACCTTTAAAAGAATGAGGTAGCCCGAGGACACAACCAAATAGGTCCAAGATGGCAGATGAGTTGACTTCCACTAGACCTTGAGCTTCAGTATGTGCTCAGGGTAACACATCAGCAAGCTAAATGACATACCCACAGGTGCCATAACAGTTCAAGGGCAAACCATAAAGGTCAAAAAATGGGTGGTGGTCCCTATTCCTGAAAATCCCCTCTCCTTCCCCAAAAGAGCTAAAATACTCCTCCCACTCATTAGCTTATGAAATTACCCACCCCTGTAAAAATTGACAAGTCAGTGGAATGTTTCTCTCTAAATAGATCCACTTCTTATCCATCACTTTGTCTCTCACTGAATTCTTTCTGTGATGAGACATCAAGAACCTGAGTTTCATTAAGTCCTGAGACCATGTGTGTGATCTCAGTTAAAACTGAGTTCAAGTCCCAATCTGAGTTGCATGGTTTCAGCAATTTTCACATGGGAGATTTTTTCCTATTTTTAAGGAGACAGAGGGGAAGGTCAGAGTGTCCCTCTTGCAGTGACCCTTTCTTATGTAACTGTGCATGCATGCTAAGTCACTTCAGTCTGACTCTTTGCAACCCTATGGACTGTAGCCCACTAGGCTCCTCTGTCCATGGGATTCTCCAGCCAAGAATACTGGTGTGGGTTGCTGTGCCCTCCTCCAAGGGATATTCCCAACCCAGGGATCGAACCCCAGTCTCTTATGTCTCCTTCATTGTCAGGTGGGTTCTTTACCACTAATGCCACCTGGAAAGCCTGTAAGTAACTTTAATACAAAATAATTAATATTCCATTGAAGCACATTTGGAGGCAATCCACTGGGTGCCCCAAAAACCTCGACCAGAAGGCTATGAGTCCCTTCCTTTCCCCTTCTGACTGGAGAGGTCTGGCCACCTTGCTTCCCAGGAAGCTTCAGTAGACCCCACACTAAAGTGTCTTCCTATTAGTGGGGAGGGAGTCAGATTGTTGCAATACTCTTTCTTTGGAAGTGGGACCTGAAGAACCAAAGAGGACTTTTGTCTCAAGAATCCTGTTTCTCAAAAGGTACTCTCTTTCCATGCTCATTCTTCGCTTAACTTGCTTCTGAAACCACAGGAAAATCACCAGTTAGAGTACTATGCCCCTTCCAGGCTTCTTTCCAACAGTTTGAAACTATCACCATCATAACACTGTTGGATGAAAAAGAGAACCAGAAGAGTCTTTCACACTACCTGGCTCAACATACATCAACTGGACCCTATCAGGCACAGGGCACTGCATTTGCCTCTGGAGGGGACACTGTGTCTAGATACACAAGAATGTTTATACTTTATGAAGGGAACATCACATGGTGCTGAAAAAGTATTTACTGAATGTATGACTCCAAGAAAGAACAGCAGGAGCAGAGTTCATCCATCTGGTCAACCATACAGCTTCCTCCCCTGGCTCATTCCCACCTTTCTCCAGGTCATTCTCTACACAGCAGCCAAATATATGCTTCAAAATGATACCTTCTCAGAGAAGCCTCTTCTGACCACCTACACAAGTAGGTTGCCCTCTATTCTCTTTAACTGTCATCCTTGTTTATTTTTCTTTGTAGCACTGATTCTCTTGTAATTACATACAGCACTGACTTGTTAAGTCACCACCCACCCCATTATAAAGTCCAAAGGCAGAAACAATATCTGTTTTCCTTTATACCTTGCAGAGGACTGTAAGGGTTCAACAACTATTTATTATAAATGAATAGATGACTTGTCTGAATACTGGATCATGTGGCTTTGTTAACATAGGGTTTAGGAAGAGCCTCAAGTGCCAAGATACTGAGGAATTTAAACTCTTACCTACTCACAGAGTTATATCAAGGTTCAACAGAAACTCTATACAGACCTATGCACATGTGAGGGAGTTTCTCCATCCCATTGGAAACAATTGAAGATGTTCAGTCAGGTTTGTGGGATGACTTTTTAAAATCAATCAGGTGCTATCTAGAAGAGAATTTAGAGTGGAAATTATGACATAAAGGAGACCATGTAGGAGGCTACTGTAATAACTTTGGGGGACAGAATTTGAACTGGATACAGTGCTTATGAAAAGGATAATAACTTTTAAAGAGCAAGCATCCAACTGCATGATAGAGGGGAGTTATATTATTGAAGAGGGGGATGATGGTGGCATTTTCGTTAGGCTGAGAAGGAAGATCTCCTTATGATTTAAAGAAATATCCTGAAAAGTTTTAATTAAATGATATGATGATATAGTCATGCTGATTTCTCTCAACAGATTAATTTTGCCTGGTTTTGAACTTTATATAAATGGAATAAAACAGTGACATACCTATATATCACATGATACTTGAATACTATTTATGCATCCCTAGGGATACTGCACGTGAACTGGAAGATAGCTGCTCTTGGATATACTCCTAGAAGAGAAATTTCTGAATAAAGAATATGAATATTAATAGGTACCACATTCATATAATGATGTGGACACTTTAGATCTTTACCAGTGCAGTAGGTGAACAAAACCATATCCCATGATAGTTTTTGTTTGTATTTATCTCATTTTAAGAGAGATTGTTCACTTTTCATATATTTAAAAGTCATTTGAGCCTATGAAATCCACTAAAAACTATTGGAAGTAATAAACAAGTTCAGCAAGGTTGTAGAATATAAAATCAATATACAAAAATCAATCATACTTCTATACAGTAGCAGTGGGCAAACCAAAAGTGGAATTTAGAAAACAATTTCCTTTTATTATAGATTTCAAAAGAATAAATTAAGAATGAATTTAACAAAAGTACAAAATTTATACTCTGAAAATTACCAAACAACAATGAAAGAAATTAAAGAACTAGGTAAGTTTGCAAATATCTCATGTTCACAAACTGGAGGACTATTTACAGATGGCAGTACTCTCCAAACTGATATGCAGATTCAATGCAACCCTTATCAAAATCCTGATGACTTTTTTGCAGAATTTGAAGAGCTGATTCTAAAATTTGTGTACGAATTTAAGGGATCCAAAATAGCCAAAACAATACTGAAAAATAAGAATAAAATTTGAGGAATCACACTTCTCAATTTTTTTTTTTTCTCTTCACTGGGTCTTCATTGTTGTAAGTAGCAGTGAGCAGTACAAACCTTTTCTGGTAGCAGTGAACAGAGGCTACTCTCTAGTTGAAATGTACAGGCTTCTCATTAACAGAGGAGCCTGATGGGTTACAGTACATACGGTAACAAAGAGTTGGACATGACTAAAGCAATTAGCAGCACAGCAGCAGTGCTACGTATGAAATGTCCCAAAGAGGCAAATCTGTAAAGACAGAAACTAGATTAGTTATTGCCTGGAGCTGGGGAATAGGAAGATTGAGGGGTGATGACTAAGGGGTGCAGTTTCTTTTGAGAGTAATGAAAATGTTCTCAAATTAATTATGATAATAGAATCATAACTTTGGGAATATACTAAAAACCATGAAATTTTACACTTGAAATGGTTGAATTATCTGGTAAATGAATTTAATCTCAAAATGAAAAAAAAAGATCATTTGATATTGATTTCTTGTGAACTTGTCTATATCCTTGGTGAATTCTTCTATTTTGATTTTTGTTTTATTTTTCTCCTTATTTGTAGGAACTCTGCACATTGAAGAGTACTAGTCTTTTGTTATAGGTGTAGCAAAAAATTTACCCAATTTTTTTTTAATTTTACCTAATTTTTTAATTTGGGTTTTTATTTTGTTTGTAGTATTTTTTATTTCCCTGCAAACGCTTTGTTAGCCCAAGGCAATAAAACAGCCAGTTATTTTACCAGTGAAGCAAATCTATTTGGGACTAGAAAACAAGCGCAATTTGAGACACACAACTATGACAAACCACATGCAATTCCAGCAAAGAAAGAAAAGTTTCTGTTGAGGAGAAGGGAAAGTTGGGAGGGGCTGTTGTAAATAAAAAGTCCACTAGAGGAAACTGGGAGTTCAAGGTATAGTAACTTCTCATTGGCTAAGTTGTGACAGTCTCTTGTCTGAGCTATGGCGAGGCAAAAAGAAAATCTGTCTTCCTCCTGCTGGTGGCAATAAAGTAGGGTCATTCCTGTAGGAGATGGAAAGTACTTCTCATCCAGTGCAATCTTACTGACTTCAAGGGGTACTTGTATGAGAGTTCCCCTTTCTGCCCTCCCAAACTATTTTAGTGAGGTTTCCCTTCATTAAAAAGCAGAGACACCACTTTGCTGACAAAGGTCCACATAGATAAAGATATGTTTTTTTCCAGTAGTTATGCAGGGATGTGAGAGTTGGAACATAAAGAAAGCCCTGAAGAATTGATGCTTTTGAACTCTGCTGCTGCAGAAGATTCTTGAGAGTCCCTTGGACAGAAAGGAGATCAAATGAATCAATCCTAGAGAAAATCAATCCTGAATATTCATTGAAAGGACAGATGCTGAAGCTAACCTCCAATACTTTGGCCACCTGATGCCAAGAGCTGACTCACAGGAAAAGAGCCTGATGCTGGGAAAGATTGAGGGCAAGAGGAGAAGACGGCAACAGAGGATGGAATGGTTGGATGGCATCACCGACTCAATGAACATGCGTTTGAGCAAACTCTGAGAGATAGTAAAGGACAGGGAAGCCTGGCATGCTGCAGTCCATGGGGATGCAAAGTCAGACACAACTTAGTGACTGAACAACAACCCTTCATTAAGGGATGAACAATATACCAGTAAATAATGGATGTTGTAGCCGTCAAGTCCTCAGCCACTGCAGCTGCCCAGGATTGTTCACCATTAAGAAATTCAGGATGGATGGAGAAAAGCAGGATACCAGTGCTAGAAATTAAGGTGTGCATAAAAGGAATACTTTCAATGAGCCCAGACTCTTGCATCTTCACGTGCATAGAAAAGTGCTAACTTGAGCTGTCTGGTCTTCTTTAATTAGTTTTCTTTAATTCTGCTACCTGGTTTTTGTTGCAAAAATTCCTATGTATCCTCACTCCTGCCTTACATCTTTGGAACAGTACCTCAGAGCTATCTGAGAGGCTACTTCCCAGGATAAGTCCTCAGGAAGTCACCAAATACAATACAACTGTTAACTTTTAGGTTGTACATTTTTTCAGTCAAGAAATTTTTCATAGTTTAAAAATGTTATGTAGAGGACTTCCTTGGCAGTTCAGTAGTTAGAACTTCTAATCCAGGAGCAAATATCCCACGTGACAGAGCATACAGCCAAAAAAAAAAAAATTATGTTAACAAATTTGTCACTCTTTTCTTCTATTGCTTCTTTATTTTAACATGTTTAGAAAGGTCTTCCCTATACTGAAACAGTGCATTCTTTCTCCTTTCATGTTCAGAAACATTTTTTGTTCTTTAAAAACTTAAAATTATAGATATAACTTTAAGCACTGGAAAAGATAAATTTGATTTTGTCTTTAAATATTTTTTTACGTTTTTAATGTGGCTGACATTGTCAAATAGTCAAAATCTTCCACTTTAATTCTCTATCGTGTTTAAATATTCTATCATCCACAGATGACTTCCCTAGAAATCAAAGACAAACTTTCCTGGGGGTCACTTGTTCTGGGTCTACTTGTGTTTATGAATGTCCACTTTTGGCTGTGTGTGTGTTTTGTGTGGTTTCCCTTGTTCTGAGGGTGTACACCTTGCTTGTGTGCATGCACAATATGTCGCTTCAGTCATGTCTAACTCTTTGAGACCCCATGGACTGCAGTCTGACAGGCCTCTCTGTCCCTCACCATCTCCTGAAGTTTGCCCAAGTTCATGTCCATTGGATTGGTGATGCCATCCAGCCATCTCATCCTCTGACACCCTCTTCTCCTTCTGCCCTCAATCTTTCACAGCATCAGGGATTTTTCCAATGGGTCAACTGTTTGTATCAGATTACCCAAATACTGGAGTTTCAGCTTCAGCATTGGTCCTTCCAATGAGTATTCAGAGTTGATTTCCCTCAAGACTGACTGGATAGATCTCATTGCTGTCTCAGGACAGCAAGGGATTTCTCAGGAGTCCTCTCCAACACCACAGTTTGAAGGCATTAATTCTTTGGTGTTCCCCTTCTTTACCATCCAGCTCTCACAACCCTACATGGCCACTGGGAAGATCATAGCCTTGACTATACAGATATTTGTCAGCAGAGTAATGTCTCTGCTTTTCAACATGCTGTCTAGGTTTGTCATAACTTTCCTCCCAAGAAACAAACATCTTCTGATTTCATGGTTGCCATCACCATCCACAGTAATTTTAGAGATCAAGAATAGAAAAATCTGTCACCACTTCCACCTTTTCTCCCTCTATTTGCCATGAAGTAATGGGACCGGATGTCCTTACTTAGGAGGCTATAATAAAGAACCCAACCCTGCTGGGAGCCAGCACGGGAGATCCCACCCATGACAAGGTCATGTGGAAGAGACCTGACAGGCAAGGGTGATCAGGACTTCAGGGATCCCCTGGACCTGCTTGACATCTACCCCCAAACCAGAATCTGTCTGTCGTACTATTTTATGTCTTTCACCAACTCTTCTGACATTAACAGGGGGCTATCCCCGACCACCTTTCTCTGGAGAAAATCAACTTATGGCTCTAGTTGATAAATCTCCTGGGCATGAAAGGAGTATTTCAATTCAAACCCCCTGTTAGCATTCTAGCTTACTTGGCAGGTTTATCCAGACTCTTGCAACATTGTTGAGCCAATGCTTGCTGCCAAGTTCCCACATCCCTTATTCATTGTGCTCCTGGGAGTGCATATAGTTAGGATGTAGAAAAAAACTAGTAGCCTTAGCATTAGCAACATTAGACTTTGAGTTAATAAGTTCTTTCTTTGCTGTAATCCACTGAACCTTTGCTCCATAAAAATGTAACTCTGTACTTTAAGGGTGAAGCAGGCTAAGGAATTTAAGAAAAAACATTTCAAGAAAAAGTAAGTGTTCTAGCTGACCAACCTTTATCAAAAAGGGGTCATAAAATGTCAGCAGGCCTCCGGGCCAGAAGATAATGTACAAAAAATAAGACCCTTGTTTATGAAACGGTATGCAGGAAAAAACCTGGTATCGATAAAAGTTAATACTGATGGAATGTTGAGCTGACTCTGCATGACTCTGCATTTTTCACTTTGCTCAATGTACAACTCAAGGTATAAAAGCTCCCTCTGAAAATAAAGTGACGGGCCTTGCTCACCGAAGCTTGGTCTCCCCGTGTCATTATTTTCTCTCTCTCTCTCTTTTAGCCAACGCCATATATCCTGAGGGTATCCCTGGATCCTGCTGGGGCTGGACCCCGGTACAACCCCCTCTTCCCTTGTCCAGATTTGCCTTAAGAGCATAAAAGCTCACTTCTTTGCTTTGTAAGTTAGAAAGAAAATAGCATAAAATGGAAGTGATTTAATCTGTGAAGCCACCATGCTTGTGAACAATAACCCTGAGTGGTGATTGTTTTCACAATTTGCCTTCAGGACTGAGTCTTCTGCCAACTTCAGCCTTGGTGTAAGTGCTGGGTCCCTCTGCACCTCCTCTGGGTGTGAGGATGATTCAGAGGACTGAGCAAAGTCTGGAACACATACAATGGGCATTGGCATCCTGTTGTTCAGCTGCTCAGTTGTGTGTGACTCTTTGTGACCCCACGGACTGCAGCATGCCAGGCTTCCCTGTCCTTCATCATCTCCCAGAGTTTGCCAAAACTCATGTCCATGAGTTGGTGATGCCATCCAACCATCTCATCCTCTGTTGTCCACTTCTCCTCCTGTTGAAGAAACCAGTACTTGAGAAACCAAGCACCACACTCAGAGAGTTGGAGAACTCAGGTTTATTATGCCAGTGGGCCCAGAGGAGTTAACACTCTAAGCTCTGAACCCTGAACAAAAGGGTTGCAGAGTTTTTATACACGGACAAGCATGATTAAGCGGGTTTGGAGGGGCTGGGCAACTGGAAAGAGCAGGACAAGAGTGAGGGAGATAAGCTCCAGTTCCTAGTATTGTGAGTCCCCACTTTCTGAGACTATGTGACCTACATGATCCAGACTTTGCAAGGAGAGAGCTGAGTTACAGAGGCAGAAGGAGCAGGAGGTTATGTAAAATTTTAACTTTTCCTCTTCATTCCTCCATCTTGATGCTTCTATCACTCATTGTAGAAAGCATCATCTCATGTTTTGGTAGGACATTCAGAGCTCCCCATCGTTTAGGGGGCTATATGGAGCTGTTACCATTTGTAATATTATGGATTCAATTCGAGAGGTTATGAACTGGATAATAACATTGAGAATACAAGTGCCAAACAAGAGCTCCCCAAAGAACATGAAGAGAGGACTGGTTAAAGAGAGAAGCCATGATGCTCAGCTCCAGATATTGTTCCAGTTACCCCAGGAATTAGGTAGTTTCTCTCTCTTTTTTATGATTTGTTCCCTTAGCTGTTGGGGTATGTCCCTGACTATTTCTGATTGGTTTACATAAAAGCAGCATTCTTCGTTAAAGAAGAGGCAGAGTCCTCCCTTTTCAGCTGTCAGTAGGTCTAGCCCTCTCCTATTCTGTAAAACCACCTCAGCCAAGGAGTCTAGCTGGTCCTGTAATGAAGAGTACAGCAATAATACCAATTAGGGATAGATGCCAGAGTTGAAAATGAAAATCCATCAATATTTTGATAGCCAGATCCTCAAGCTTCCACTGTGCATTGACCAGCCAGCTGCTAGAGTGTGGCTGGAGCAAGGCTGAAGAATCCTCAAGCTTCTGCCATGCATTGACTAGTCAGCTTCTAGAGTGACTGGAACAGGGCTCAGCATCCTTCATGGGTGAGGGTTGTTGTCTTTGGAACTGGACCTTGAGAAGGTTTTGGGGGTCCCAAATTGCTTTCCAAGTGTCCTCATCACAGGAAGTTGCTGCTTTCTTGACTCTGGAGTGGTGGATCCAAGGGATGACACCTATAACTCTAATAGCAGTAGGGATTGCCAGGACAACTGTGTGAGGGCCTGTCCAAACAGGCTGAAGTTTTGTTTTGTTTTTTTTTTTCCCCCTAATCTTTAACCCATACCACATCTCCTGGCTGATAGGGATGAACCCAATTTCCCAACGGAATGGATGTCCTTTCTAAGGTTTATCGGGCAATGTGACAGAAGACTTTTCCCAGGGCCTGGAGGTGTTGGGACATTTCCAGGTCAGCTGGTTGTTGGTGGTCTCTCTTGAGGTTTTCTATCACGGGGAATGGTCTCCCTTATAAGATCTCTAAGGGAGAATAGCCTGAGGACCTCGGGATGCATTTACAGAGGGAGATGACAGTCCACAGAATGATAAGGCAGTTTGTTTCAGCATTGTCTGGGTGTTGGCTGGGGGATATTCTTGTTGTACTACTACTTGGAGAAACAAACTTAACAAGAAAGTTAAAGATATAGGGCCCAAAGATTAATAGAAGTAGGAAAGCTGTTGTGGGGCTAGCCAGGAAAACCAGGTCCAGACATTGGTTCGTGACATTAGTCTTCCTCTAAGTATGAGAAGATGCAAGAATTTGGACTTATAAAAATCTTTACCTGAAAACCTCTGACTATCTGAAGGCCTGTTTTTCCAGGTTTTTCCTAGAGCACAGAGTGCCTTACTTTTTTGTCTCCACCCTGAACTCCTTTCAAAGGGATGTTGAAAGTCAGCATCTTGTAGTGGTCTTAACTTAATCTTTGTAGAGGCAGCTGACAAGGGCCAAATTCTAGTCAGCAAGGCTCCTTCATAGCCACATATTTGACCATGTTTTGGGGGCATTTCATGGTCAGTGTGTCCCACGGTGCTGGGAAGGCTCTTTCCCAGGTCTAACAAAGATTCCATTGACAAGCCATTCAGTGTGTTGTCACTAGACCAGGCCTTGTAAGTAGCAAACGTCTCTGGACCATACCTGTCTTACTAGCCTCTTGGTCCAGGAAAATAATTCCTCTTGTTCCTTCTCATATCTAGTGTTACATTATTACAATTATTTATTTCATAAGAAACTGCATATTAGCATTTTATCACAGGTTTAGTCACACATTTGGTAACATAAGAAATAATCTTCTGAAGCAAGCTGCATTAAAAAAATATAGCTACCAGTACTCTTGCCTGGAAAGTCCCATGGACGGAGGAGCCTGGTGGGCTGCAGTCCATGGGATCGCTGGAAGTCAGACACGACTGAGCGACTTCACTTTCACTTTTCACTTTCATGCACTGGAGAAGGAAATGGCAATCCACTCCAGTGTTCTTGCCCACAGAAGCCCAGGGACGGAGGAGCCTGGTGGGCTGCCGTCTATGGGGTCGCATAGAGTCGGACATGACTGAAGCGACTTAGCAGCAGCAGCAGCAGGTATTAATAAGGTCACAAGCAAGAATTTAAGTCAAGAACTTTCATTGGGTATAGCCTGGTATACCCCAGGTCATCTGACTCAGTTAAATGATTATAGCCAAATGTTAATCTCCCGGTTGTACATCATGGAGCATCTGACATTTATCCAAAGATTGGTTACTGAGATAAGCTTTAGAAACAATCTTAAAGTGTCCTTTTAATAACTTAATAAATCTTTTAGTAATATAACACAACAAGGAACTATCTCAGAAGTGAGTCTTAGTAAGCACAGACCTTAATTAACAGAACTAGTACTTAATATTCAATGAAACATAATTTTTTCTTTTTTGGAAAACTCAGTGTGAGGGTGTTAACACTGTAGCCAGGGGAAGCTTTAACCCATCAAATAAAAATGAGGTCTATCCGGGAGCCGGGAAAAGCCAAGCAGCCGTCTTGGATTTCCCATAGCCCTGGCTCTTTGATTTTTAGCTGTTGTTTACCCATTTTTAATTTCCTGATTTAGGAGCAGACTATTGCCATGTTTTAAAAGGACATCAGGATAGCAAAAGTCTAATCGTGAGGGGTTATTTTTTGTAGAAGCAGAATGAGCTTTATCTACATGTACCATCATCTTAAATAATGTTTATTTACTTTACCAAAGTAACAAAAAGATTTTAAAAACAAATATAAATCACTTAAAAGCAAAGAAATTCATAATCTGTTATTGAAAGCTGCATTCTAAGAAGACTTTGTTCTCTAAACAGAAAAAATACCAAATTCCAGTCTGGTACCAGTAAAAGGTTGTTGCTGAACGAGAAGACGCCAGGATTCTTGGCCTCCGAAGAGAAGAATTCAATCCGGGGCCAGACAAGGCTTGATTGCACAGAGCTTTTATGTAATAAAGTTTTATTAAAGTACAAAGGAGATAGAGAAAGCTTCTGACATAGGCATCAGAAGGGGGCAGAAACAGTACTCCCCTGCTAGTCTTCAGCTGGATGTTATATAGTCACTCAGTTCAGCTCAGTTCACTTGCTCAGTCATGTCTGACTCTTTATGACACCATGAATCGCAGCACGCCAGGCCTCCTTGTCCATCACCAACTCCCGGAGTTCACTCAGACTCACGTCCATCAAGTCAGTGATGCCATCCAGCCATCTCATCTTCTGTAGTCCCCTTCTCCTCCTGCCCCCAATCCCTCCCAGCATCAAGGTCTTTTCCAATGAGTCAACTTTTTGCATGAGGTGGCCAAAGTATTGGAGTTTCAGCTTTAGCATCAGTCCTTCCAATGAACACCCAGGACTGATCTAAGAAAGGAATGTCTTAAAACTCAGAATGGCACCAGGCCCCCCATCCATAAGATGCATTTTGGGATAATCTTGGCACCAGATGATTCATCCTGGGCCGTAAAACGATTGACTTGAATCTTGTAGGAGGGCAGATCACCATACAAATAGTTTCGTTTACATAGATTAGGGGAACAATGTCTGAGTATAACATACAGGTTTGTCAAGTAGTTTCTGAGCCATTAGGCAGAACCGACTTGAAGACAGAGTTTGGGGTAAATGCATAGTACATTAACATAGCTTAAGACAAACATTTCCATAAGAAAAATGCATTGGTTAACTCAAGGTTTGAGAATAGTTAGCTTCAGGTGAAACCAGGTGTCATTATGGCAACACATATTTTAAGAGGAACCTCCTTTTAAATTTGTATAGAGAAGGAAAAAAATATCCCTAGTTTGTTTCCTCCTACTGCTTAAGAGAGATAAAAATGTCTGACACTTGCAGCCTATTTCCTCCATTTGGAGACCCCTGGCCTTCTGCCTATTATCCTCTCACCAGCTTACTGTTAATAACAAAATCTGTTTATCTGTTTAATCTTAGAAAGTCTTTTCCATAAATCTTGAAGAACTAGCAGTATTCTTCTAAAGGTATGAGATTAAAACCATAGAAGGCATGTTTAAAATCTGATTCTATTGCAATTGACAAAGAAACTTGGTCATTGTTATGATATGTAACACTTTAATATGATAATTAGAATTATAATTAACCATATTTTATCAGGGCACATCAGATCTATATGAATTTTACATAATTTTAGGATATCTATATTAGTAACATCAACCATACAGTATAACCTGAAAAGATTTATCACCCCTTTAAAAGTACTTCTCATGTAATTTAACATGTCCAGTGAACCAAGGTAGCTTAATAGCTCTTTGGAATGTCTCAGGGTCCCTCTGAAGCATACCAAAGTTAGCTAGAAGTCAAGTTATTTAGGAAGTTTTGTCAATAAATGTCAAAAGGGTTTATAACATAAGAGTTATTCACTTAGCCAAAGCTAACAAAAGATTTCAAAGGTAAATATAGAATAGATCAATTAAGAGGTAAAGAAACTTAAATCTATTATTAAAAGTAGTTCAGCATCTGAAGAAAATATGTCCTCTTAACAGAGAGAAAGACCAAATTCACGTTTTTACACAGCTTACTTTAAACTCATTTAGGTAAACTTAATTAAACATATTTTAAACTCAGTCAATCCTAACCATACACAAAACTTTTTTTTCAGGGTTCACTTTCCACAAACCTTCTAATCACTTTTTGTAACAGCCACCTGTAAGTCAGACCTACTTTCTTTTCCCTTCATAAAATGTAATTTTATTTTTTATATCTTTTTTATTAAAAACATACATCCTATTTTCCTTATTAGATTAGCAAACAAACATTAATACTAGATATTTAATATTGAATATTTCCCATTTCACACATCTGAAATTTATTTAGGTTAACTTTTCTTGTATTTAGAATTGTTTGCTTTGTAAGTGCTTACATTTTTAGGCCAATTAAATTAGGACTCATTTAACTTTAACAATATTATCAGAAAAAAAAGGCATACACTGAGACATACATAAATCCAGACAGACAGACAGACAGACAGAGATCTTACAGTTTTCTGTTTGAGATTTAAAATATCTCTTTGACCCCCTTGTTTTTTCCTTGCTTGAACTTCTAATTTGGCCAAGGCTGAGGTCTCAGGCAAAGTGGGCTGTGTATTTCAAGAACATGGAAAGGGTTAACATCAAGCTTTTCCCTAGGCAGGCCTTTTAACAAGCTAGTTGTTTTTAATTGCATATGCAAAAAGAATTGGTTTTGCAGTTTCCAGAAGAAAAATTTCTCTCGCTCCATTCAATCAGCAATCACACACTCACAATCATTCAGAGGCTATCACAATGCTTCCCTTCTTCTGAGTCCCCAGCTTTCCTTAACTGTTGCTCCTGTCCTGGGAGCGCCAAGGAAGTTATCAGTCACAATGCCTCCTTATCTGATGCTCCCTTACTGGGAACTCCAAGAAGATGATCAGTCTCCTCTTCTACCCGTTGGGATAGGACCTAACTTGGGACTGGCCCTAGGGCCTTACCTGATCCTGTGGCCATTCCTGGTGAGAAGGTCCGACCCTCCAATGAGTATGGATGGGGCTCGGCCATTCGGAGAGTCAGAACACTGGTCCGAAAGAGAACCCAGAATACCATCAGGTGGCGCACCTCCTCATTCCTCTCCGGGTTCCTTCACTCCAGCCCAGCCAAGCCACCAGTCTGGTAGCTCAAGGGGCCAGCATTGTTGGAATCTCTCTGGGGCCTCCAGAAATATTGCAGAAACCAGTACTCAAGAAACCAAGCATCACACTCAGAGAGTTGGAGAACTCAGGTTTATTACGCCAGTGGGCCCAGAGGAGTTAACACTCTAAGCTCTGAACCCTGAACAAAGGGGTTGCAGAGTTTTTATACACAGACAAGCATGATTAAGTGGGTTTGCAGGGGCTGGGCAATTACAAAGAGCAGAACAAGGGTGAGGGAGATAAGCTTCAGTTCCTAGTATTGTGAGTCCCCACTTTCTGAGACTATGTGACCTACATGATCCAGACTTCGTAAGGAGCAAGCTGAGTTACAGAGACAGAAGGAGCAGGAGGTTACGTAAAATTTTAACCTTTCCTCTTCACTCCTGCCTTCAGTCTTTCCCAGCATCAAGGTCTTTTCCAATGAGTCATCTCTTCCCATCAGGTGGCCAAAGTATTGGAGCAGTCTAACCAATGAATGTTCAGGGATGATTTCCTTTAAGATTGACTGGCTTGCTCTCCTTGTAGTCCAAGGGGCTCTCAAGCGTCTTCCCCAGCACCACAGTTTGAAGGCATCAGTTCTCCGGTGCTCACCCTTTCTTACTGTCCACCTCTAATATCCATACATGACTACTGGAGAAAGCATAGCTTTGACTACACAGACCTTTGCAGGCAAAGTAATGTCTCTGCTTTTTTATACACTGTCTATGTTTGTCATTGCATCTTTTAATTTCATGGCTGCAGTTACCATCCACAGCGATTTTGGAACCCAAGAAAATAGTCTGTAACTGTTTCCATTGTTTCCGCATCCTAGCAGATAATAAACATCCAGGAGGTGCTGCCTATGGCCAAGAGGAAACCAACACCAATGGAGAAAGTAGCTAAAACATTAGCTTCCAGGCCTTGACAGCCTAGAGGCAGAGAGGCTCCCACCAGGAATAATCTCTCCCAAGCCCTGACCCCAGTGCCCTCTATCTTTCATAGCAACACCAGCTTTCTGGAAGGAGAAGGGTATCTGCATTTTAGGAGGATGGGGAAAAGCTGGTTTCATCTATTCTTTTGTTATCCCCCAAATCTGTGAGTCCCTAGTGATTTGGCATTTGAGTCTCAAACCCAGTTTGTATACTTTTCAAGTTTTTTGTCTCAAACTAGAATCTCTGACTTGAGACCTCAGAATCCTACTTTATAAATCAAAAGCTAATAATTTTGTTATCTCCGGTCTTTTCACAATCAACTCTCCTGTGAAGCAGGATAGTTTGGATGTTCTAAATATATGAATGCCAAACATGCTTGATCTCAAATTTGAAAACCTTTTGAGCAAGTACCCCATAAGAGAATGTGCTCCTAATGTGTATACTACTACTAATGTATACTACTGCTAAACTATATATAAAAAATTGGCAAAGCATAGCTTTTGCTTCTCTGCCTTGGATGTCAATTAAATTCAGTGTAAGTTCACCCAGCTAGAGTACTTGCAGTGACTCTGTGCTAATGATAATGCTGAGATAATAGGTGGGCTTCCCTGAAGGCTCAGACAGTAAAGAATCCACCTGCTTGTGCTAATAGGAGGTGAAGAATTTTTAATTCCAGGAGAGATGATTTCTGGTTCTCAAGGAAAAATGTCAACTGGCCCCTGGAAGCTCTTCTTGGAGTAGTAACCGACAAATCATTCCATTATTACCCTTGTTCACCTCTTGTGTTCCAAGCAGTGAGCAGGCTCCTCAGCAGGCTCCAGACCCCTCCTCCACCATTGCAGATGAAGTGTTAGACTTCTGAATGTAAAGAAAATAAAATGTTACCTGCTCTTCCAGTTCTACAAAGATCAAGCCATTAGTCACTGCAGCTGCTCAATGACAGTGCACCTGAGGGGAATTCAGAATAGAGAAAAACCGGTAGCAGTCTGTGCTTTGGGTACCCATCCCTAAATAGCTAAGATGCATATCTAAGGAAAACTTTCAATGATCCCAGATTCTTGCTTCTTTTTATATACAGAAAAGCACTAAAATCATTAACTTGAGATGTTTATTCTTTAGAATTAGCAGTAATCTGATGTCAACTCCATGATTATTCATTTTTTGCTTGGTTTTGTTTTCCAGCAAAAACCTCATATATATCCTGGCTTCTCCCCTACTGCTTCAGAACAGTTTCTCAGAGCTGAGAGACTGTCTCCCAGGCTATAATCTTCAGTAAGACCCTGAATATACTCAACTCATGGATCTCACATTGTGTGTGATTTTTGTAAGTCAACATGAGTGATAGGTCATCCTTGGGCACAAAGGGAAGATAAAGAATTGTTTTTTTAGTTGAAACACTTTCTTATCAGAAAGTTGATGGATACATGTTGTAAAAGATACAAAGAAAAAAAAAGATACAAAGAAAAAAAAAAGATACAAAGAATGCCTGAAAAGTATAAAATGAGCTCCACCTGCCCCTTTACTGTTCAGGGAAGGTACTTATTGACCTACAGAGCACCTCTCTTATTGGAAAAGTTCTTTCTTTTCAGAGCCCCTTTTAGATATCCTTGAGAATAGCTCTTCATACACATTTCACCTACTTTGTGGAGCAAACTTTGTTTTTTAAGTCAATATTTGCTTTATCAGTATGAAAAGGCAAAAAGATATGACATTGAAAGATGCCCTCCCCGGGTAGGTAGGTGTCCAAGATGCTACTGGAGATCAGTGGAGAAATAACTCCAGAAAGAATGAAGAGATGGAGCCAAAGCAAAAACAGCACCCAGCAGTGGATGTGACCAGTGATGGAAGCAAAGTCCGAAGCTTTAAAGAGCAATATTACACAGGAATCTGGAATGTTAGGTCCATGAATCAAGGTAAATTGGAAGTGGTCAAAAGGAGATGGCAAGAGTGAACAACATTTTAGGAATCAGTAAATTAAAATGGACGGTAAGGGGTGAATTTAATTCAGATGACCATTATATCTACTACTGTGGGCAAGAATACCTGAGAAGAAATGGAGTAACCCTCATAGTCAACAAAAACAGTCTGAAATGCAGTACTTAGGTGCAGTCTCAAAAATGACAGAATGATCTCTGTTGGTTTTCAAGGCAAACCATTCAGTATCATGGTACTCCAAGTTTAAGTCCCAACCACTAATGCCAAAGAAGCTGAAGTTGAGCAGTTCTATGAAGACCTACGAGACCATCTAAAATGAACTCCAAAAAAAAAAAAAAAAAGATGCCCTTTTCATCATAGTGGACTGGAATACAACAGTAAGAAGTCAAGAGATACCTGGAGTAATAGGCAAGTTTGGCCTTGCCTATTACTCCAAAATGAAGTGAGTACAAAATGAAGCAGGGCAAAGGCTGACAGTTTTGCCCAAAGAATGCACTGGTCATAGCAAACACCCTCTTCCAACAATAGAAGAGAAGACTCTACACATGGACATCACCAGATGGTCAACACCAAAATCAGATTGATTATATTCTTTGCAGCCAAAGATGGAGAAGCTCTATACAGTCAGCAAAAACAAGACCAGGAACTGACTATGGCTCAGATCATGAACTCCTTATTGTCAAATTCAGATGTAAATTGAAGAAAGTAGGGAAAACCACTAGACCATTCATGTATGGCCTAAATCAAATCCCTAAAGATTATACAGTGGAAGTGAGAAATAGATTTAAGGGACTAGATCTGATAGAGTGCCCAAAGAACTATGGGCGGAGGTTAGTAATATTAGAATCGTGTGTGAAGTACAGCCATGTGCACTGGAGGTTACAGTCATTGTTCCCTGGGTGGTGGTGGGGGGCAAGGGAGGGCAACTGCCCCCCCCCCCCGCCACACCTTGGAAAATCTCGTGACCCCCATCTCCTTGGCCTTGAAGAGTAGGATCTCTCAGCTCCAACTTCCTTGGGATCCCTGCCGTCTCTCCCTCCCCTGGGGTGGGTTCACTCATTTTTTTAATCTCTCTGAACTTAATATGTTGAAAGTTTAAAGGTTGGCCACGAATGTCCATGGCCCACAGTCTGCATATGGTGGACAGTGAGAATGGCCATCTGTCCCCTGCCCCTGGCCCCAGGTGTGCTCTGCATCGAGGCTCAGGTGCACAGAGATGCCTCCTGCTCTCATGGCAGGCCCAGTAGGCCCTTCATCCTCTCCTTCAGAAAATCAGGGGACATTGATCCCAGAGCAGTCATGGGAACCGACCTGTGTTGGGGTTTCCTAAATGTTGGGCCCTGTTCTCATGACCCTACCCGGGGGAGGCGCAGATAGCAGGGACCCCAGGGGAGCTGGAGCTGACAGATCCTACATCTTCAAACACATCTCTGCTATTTTAAATGCTGTCTAGGTTTGTCACACGTCTTTTTATTTCATGGCTGCAGTCACCATCCACGGTGATTTTGGAACCCAAGAAAATAAAGTCTGTCACTGTTTCCATTGTTTTGGCATCCTAGTAAGATAACAAACATCCAGGAGGTGTTGCCTGTGGCCAGGAGAAAACCAGCACATTGTACAGGAGGCAGTCATCAAAACCAAAAAGGCCAAATGGTTGTCTTAGGAGGCCTTACAAATAGCTGAGGAAAGAAGAGAAGCGAAAGGCAAAGGAGAGAAAGAAAGATATACCCATCAGAATGCAGAGTTCCAAAGAATAGCACTGTGAGATAAAAAAGCCTTCCTCAGTGATCAGTGCAGAGACATAGAGGAAAACAATAGAATGGAAAAAACCAGAGATCTCTTCAAGAAAATTAGAGATACCAAAGGAACATTTCATGCAAAGATGGACACAATAAAGGATAGAAGTGGTATGAACCTAGCAAAAGCAGAAGATATTAAGAAGAGATGGCAAGAATACACAGAAGAACTATACAGAAAATATCTTAATGACCCAGATAACCACGATGGTGTGACCACTTACCTAAGCCAGACATCCTGGAATGCGAAGTCAAGTGGGACTTAGGAAGCATCGCTACAAACAAAGCTAGTGGAGGTGATGGAATTCCAGTGGAGCTATTTCAAATCCTGAAAGATGATGCTGTGAAAGTGCTGCACTCAATATGCCAACAAATTTGGAAAACTCAGCAGTGGCCACAAGACTGGAAAAGGTCAGTTTTCATTCCAATCCCAACGAAGGGCAATGCTGAAGTATGCTCAAACTACTGCACAATTGCACTCATCTCACACACTAGCAAAGTAATGCTCAAAATTCTCCAAGCGTAGGCTTCAACAGCATATGAACCAAGAACTTTCAGAAGTTCAAGCTGGATTTAGAAAAGGCAGAGGAATCAGAGATCAAATTAACACCATTCATTGGATCATAGAGAAAGCAAAAGAATTCCAGAAACACCTCTGCTTCATTGACTATGCTAAAGCCTTTGACTGTGTGTATCACAACAAACTGTAAAATTCTTAGAGATAAGAATACTAGACTACCTGATCTGCCTCCTGAGAAATCTGTATGCAGGTCAAGAAGCAACAGTTAAAACTGGACATGAAACAGGAACTGGTTCAAAATTGGGAAAGGCATACTTCAAGGCTGTATAATGTCACCCTGCTTATTTAACTTTTATATAGTGTACATCATGAGAAATGCCAGGCTGATTGAAGCTGAAGCTGGAATCAAGATTTCCAGGAGAAATATTAATACCTCAGATATGCAGATGACACCACCCTTATGGCAGAAAATGAAGAGGAACTAAAGAGCCTCTTGATGAAAGTGAAAGAAGAGAGTGAAAAAGCTGGCTTAAAACTCAACATTCAGAAAACTAAGATCATGGCATCCCGTCCCATCACTTCATGGCAAAGATGGGGAAACAATGGAAACAGTGACAGAATTTATTTTCTTGGGCTCCAAAATAACTGTAGACGGTGGTTGCAGCAATGAAATTAAAAGATGCTTTCTCCTTGGAAGAAAAGCTATGACAAACCTAGTCAGCATATTAAAAAGGAGAGGCATTACTTTGCTGACAAAGGTCCGCCTAGTCAAAGCTTTGGTTTTTCCAGTAGTCATGTATGGATGTGAGAATTGGATCATAAAGAAAGCTGAGGATTGAAGAACTAATGGTTTTGAACTGTGGTGTTGGAGAAGACTCTTGGACTACAAGGAGATCAAACCAGTCAATCCTAAAGGAAATCAGTCCTGAATACTCATTAGAAGGACTGATGCTGAAGCTGAAACTCCAATACTTTGGCCACCTGATGCAAAGAACTGAGTCATTGGAAAAGACTCTGATGCTGGGAAAGATTGAAGGCAGGATGAGAAGGGACGATAGAGGATGAGATGGTTGGATGGCATCACCGACTTGATGGACATGAGTTTGAGCAGGCTCCAGGAGTTGATGATGGCCAGGGAAGGCTGGCATGCTGCAGTCCATGGAGTTGCAAAGAGTTGGACATGACTGAGCAACTGAACTGACTGAACTGACTTGGTTTGTCAAAGTTATAAATTTAATACTAGTGAATTCTAAATTTGTAAAAACCTAATTCTTCTTTAAGCAAACATAATTCATATTATTTTATTCCAAAATCTAGCCAATCTTTAAATAAACTTTAATGACATACTTTTATATAACCTAAGTCTCCTTAAGCATTTAACAATATACTTGATTTCCATCAACTATTCATCAGTTTAAGAAAAGCAAAAATTTGATTTCCTTTATAAGTTCTTTAGTTGTTTGATTAATTAACAAAATTTTCCCAAGTAGTCATCAATCTTCATAGATTCATAAGTTATAAGTTCTTTTACATGGTAATAATGTTTACAAAGTTTAGGATTTTCTTTGAAAATTAAAAATAGTCTAATCAGTTATTTAGTTACACATTTTAAACTGAAATTGCAAGATTGTTGGGCCCTAAATCTCCTAAACTTCAAAAATACATAAAATACTAAGTATGCACAAAAATATTAACAGTGTATTCTTGATTTATGAATCAGGTCTACACATACTTTTAACATTTTTTTAAATTGATTTTTATTAGCGTACAGTTGATTTACAATGTTATGTTTTCTACTGTATAGCAGAGTGAGTCAGTTGTTTATATACATATATCCACTCTTTATTAGATTCTTTTCCTATATGGGTCATTACAGAGTATTGAGTAGAATTCCCTGTGCTAAATAGTATGTCCTTATTAAAGAGAAACTAAAAAGCCTCTTGATGAAAGTAAAAGAGGAGAGTGAAAAACTTGGCTTAAAGCTCAACATTCAGAAAACGAAGATCATGGCATCCTGTCCCATCATTTCATGGGAAATAGATAGGGAAACAGTGGAAACAGTGTCAAACTTTATTTTTTTGGGCTCCAAAATCACTGCAGATGGTGATTGCAGCCATGAAATTAAAAGATGCTTACTCCTTGGAAGAAAAGTTATGACAACCTAGATAGTATATTCAAAAGCAGAGACATTACTTTGCCGACTAAGGCCCTTCTAGTCAAGGCTATGGTTTTTTTCTGTGGTCATGTATGGATGTGAGAGTTGGACTGTGAAAAAGGCTGAGTGCCGAAGAATTGATCCTTTGGAACTGTGATGTTGGAGAAGACTCTTGAGAGTCCCTTGGACTGCAAGGAGATCCAACCAGTCCATTCTGAAGGAGATCAGCCCTGGGATTTCTTTGGAAGGAATGATGCTAAAGCTGAAGCTCCAGTACTTTGGCCACCTCATGCGAAGAGTTGACTCTTTAGAAAAGACTCTGATTCTGGGAGGGATTGGGGCCAGGAGAAGAAGGGGATGACAGAAGATGAGATGGCTGGATGGCATCACAGACTCGATGGACGTGAGTCTGAGTGAACTCCGGGAGTTGGTGATGGACAGGGAGGCCTGGCGTGCTGCAATTCATGGGGTCGCAAAGAGTCGGACACGACTGAGCGACTGAACTGAACTGAACTGAACTGATTATTTGTCTATTTTATATATAGTATTTTAAATACTAGTATTTTTAAATCTTCCTCAACTGTGTTAGACTCTTTGCAAGTCCATGGACTGTAGCCCACTAGGCTCCTCTGTCCATGGAATTCTCCAGGGAAGTATATTGGATTGGGTAGCCATCCCCTTCTCCAGGGGACCTTCCTGACCCAGGGATTAAGCTGGGGTCTCCTGCATTGCAGGCAGATTCTTTACAGCTGAGCCACCAGGGAAGCCTTTGGACTAAGACACATTGACACTGTAAAGACACAAGAATGTGATCCCACCTGAATGGCATGAAGTAACCATCCCAAGCAAGATTGTTCTCTCAGCTCCAGAAAATCCAGATGATCCTTCTCAAAATGAGGGACATATTTCTGTGCCAAAGGATCTCCCAGCCCATATTTTGATCAGTCAAGTTGTACATCATGTAATTCTCCTATCGTTAGATTGGCAGCCTCCCCATTAAGATGGTTTTTAACAGCCTTTCAAGGTGTTTTTTTTTTTTCTTTTAATCTTTGTCTTTTGTGACTCTTTAGATATTTAAGTGATGTTATTTGGTGTCTGTCTAACTCTGTACCCACAAATTCCCAGGTCCTTTGAAGGAATTCAGGAGCACCACCCCAAAATATGCTTCTTTGGTATATTGATTATTTTGATCTGAAGGCACTTGAACAAAGCAAATGCTTATCTGCCTAAAGACAAATCTTCTGAAAAGAACTCAATTGCTATTAATTCCCTCCCAGGAGTTTTTCACCCAGCGGGGAAGATTAATTTTTATCATAGGAGAAAAGACTGGAAGTCACCACCACACTCAGACAAGTGACCATAACTTCCATCTGTTTGATTCTTTTTTTTTTTTTTTTTGTATTTGTTGTTGTTTTAAAATAATTTACTCTCCCCTAAAACATTCATATCCCTTCTTCCCTTCCCATATGAATATAGTATATAAGATCTCAGATCTCATCACCATTTTGGGTATTCACTTTTTTTCCCCTGCAACTCCTCCAATCTTGTGATGTTAAAAATAAATTATTTGGGGGATATCCCTGTTGCCCTAGTGGCTAAGACTCTATGTTCCCAATGCAGGGAGCCCAGGTTTGATCTTGGGTCAGGGAAACAGATACATGATACAACTAAGAATTGGCATGCTGAACCTAAAAATCTTGCATACCTCATGAAAATCAAAGGCCCCGAGTACTGCAACTAGGACCTGGCACAGCCAAATAAATAAATATTTGTTTAATAATAAATTAATTTACACACTTTTTGTTCTGGTTACTGTGTCTGTTGTCAGTGTGTTTCATAGATCCAGCTAGGGCAAGTCTTTATTCCTCTACCCCTTCTAAACACAAAGACAGTTTGGAGAGACAGATACATAGTGAGGGGAGAGGGGTATCTTCCCTACCTGCCACATCAGTAAAACAGATCCTAAAAATCAAGAGTTGCTGTGTCCCTTCCTGTCTCTCACAGGAGCTGGCCTGTGATCTGGGCCCGGGAGGACAAATGAGGGACATACCAACATTACAGGCAGAGGATCCTAGGCTCACTGGCCACACCCCCACCCCCCTGCCATCCTCATCTCTCTGTTGTTAATGTGCCCTTTGTTTTCCAGATGCCTGGGAGATCTTTCTTCCTCAATCACTTTAAGCAGTTTTATGATGATATAACTTGGAGTAATTTTCTTCATGATTCTTCTGTTTGGGGTTGTTGAGTTTTATTTTTGTTCTTATTCATTTGTTTAAGCTGTAAGTTTATGGTTTTCATCAAATCCCCTCCCTAGGACTCAAGGTCCAAAACTACTGTCATTTACGTTGTCTCACAGTTCACTGATAGTCTTTCATTTCAGATGATTTCTGCTATGAGGTCCTCGAGTTCACTTATCTTTTCTTGGACATTGTCTAAAATGCTATTAATTCCATCCACTGTAATTTTCTTATTTAAAAAATTTATTTATTTTTTAATTGAAGGATAATTGCTTTACAGAATTTTGTTGTTTTCTGTCAAATCTCAACATGAATCAGCCATAGGAATACATATGTCCCCTCATCTCAGGCATCATATATTTCATTTCTTGAGGTTCTTTCTATCATATGGGTCTATTTTTTTCTTCATATGTTCCAATAACTCTTCTATACATATAGTTTTCTCTGTTTTCTTGAACATTTGAAAAACATTCATAGTAGCTATTTTAACATTCTTTTCTGCTAATTCTATCATTGGTGACATTTCTGGAACTGTATCAATTTATTTTTCTACTAATCATAAGTTATAGTTTCCTAGATCTTTGCCTATTTGGTAAATTTTTAATTGTATGAATAGATATGTTAAATATATTCTTGAGTGTAGGAATTTTTTTATCATTCCTTTAAATGTTACTAGCCTTTATTCTGATACACACTGTAAGTACTTGGAAATAGTTTGATATTTCTGAGACTTGATTTTTACCCTAAGGCTAATTTGTCCCTACTCCTAAGACAATACAGTATTGACTACTTTTTTCAATACCCTGTTTATTGGGAGTCTTTCCAGTCTGGCTGGTGGAACATGAATGATTCCTGGACTGTGTGAGTGGGGACTGTTCCCCTGATCCTCTCTGGTGATGTTTCTCTGGCCTTCTCTTCACATATTCACATTTTTCAGAACTCTTTCACATGGTTGCAGAGAGATTTGGGGAGTGCTCTGTGGAGATCTCTTCTTTTGGACACTCTCACCTGTGAAGCATAGCTGCCTTGGCCACCTCCATCTCTGAGCTGTGTCTCCTTAACCCAGGGGTCTTGCCACTACTGAGCTACATTTGGGACCCCCATTATGCTCCATGGATAGCAAACCAACAAGGCAGTAATCCATAGCTTTTTCCTATATTTGGTCTGTTTCTCATTTGGGCAAGGTAGAAGATAATTTCTATCCCCTTACTCCACTCTTACTGAAAGGATAATCCCTCCCTTTGTGATCTGTGAATGGTCAGTCCTCTAGGACCTTCATGTTTATTGAATGAGAGGATCACGGACCAGCAGCAGCCCCTGGGAGATCCACTAGCTCTGCTTAGTCACATTCTTCCTTTTAACCATCTCGCCTGTTATTTCATACACGTTACGTGCTATCTCAGGAAACAAGCCCAAGAACAATAAAATTCACACTCTAGTTTAACTAGTTTAATACGAGAAAAATGGAATGCAAGTTAAACAGCAATCCCATGTATGCTGCTGCTGCTGCTAAGTCGCTTCAGTTGTGTCCGACTCTGTGTGACCCCATAGACGGCAGCCCACCAGGCTCCCCCGTCCCTGGGATTCTCCAGGCAAGTACACTGGAGTGGGTTGCCATTTCCTTCCAATACAAGGCATGAAAAATGCTGCATTCTTTAGCTTGCCTTTGGTCTAGAACAATTGCTCCAAAGTTATTACTACAGGGATCCTTGATCACATATTATTTTTATACAATTTAGCAAAAGGTCTCCCTCTTTGGGGGTCTCATTTTAGTTTTAATATAAAGCTATATTAATACTTACTTGTAAAGCTTTTTTAATCCTAGACTGTTCAAACACTGAGCTTTGAATGTCTTTTCCTTTCAGCTTCCGTAGACGGTGTGGAAGCCAGAGAGCCCACTTCACAGTCAGGAAAGGAGAGCGCGTGACACATGTATAAGTTACTCATTTGGAATTTTAACTGAACCAAAGGACAATTCATTTTTGGTAGAAAAAATTTGACATTACCTGGTTCTCATGTCTGGCTGTCAAGCCAACAAAGGCACAAAGGAGGATAGAAGAGGACTCCCCTGGTGACTCGGTGGTTAAGAATTCACCTGCCAGTGCAAGGGACATGGGTTTCATCGCTGGTCCAGGAAAATTCCATGCCTCCTGGCAGCTAAGCCCCTATGCCAGAACTACTGAGCCTGTGCCCTAGAGCCTGGGAGCTGCAACTACTGAATCCCATGCACTCTAGAGCCCACGCTCTGCAGTAAGCAAAGCCACTGAAATGAGAAGCCCAAGCATGGCAACTAGAGATAAGCCCCCTCTAGTTTCTCTAGTTGGCTTCCACTCGAGAAACCCTCATGCAGCAATGAAGACCCAGCACAACCAAAAATAAAATTAATTAGAAATGAAAAAGTAGGATAGAAGAATTATTTGGACAGATTCCAATGGCAGCTTATATTTTTTTTAGTGTAGGTAAGTAGACAAAGTTCTCATCTCTCAAAGCATGTTATTAATAAATTCAAAATAATATCAAGGCAAATCAGTGCATAAATGCTTGGAAGTCACTATGTCTATATTTTAATGATTCATTCATTTTCTAAATGTAGTAATATTTCTAAATAGCAAGGGGAGATAAGAAGTCTTTCTTAAATGAACAATGCAAAAACATAGAGGAAAACAATAGAATGGAAAAGACTAGAGATCTCTTCAAGAAAATTGGAGCTATCAAGACTTCATGCAAGGATGGGCATGATAAAGGACAAAAACAGTAAGGACCTAACAAAAGCAAAAGAGATTAAGAAAAGGTGACAAGAATACACAGAAGAACTGTACTAAAAATGTTTTAATGACTCAGATAAGCATGATGGTGTGATCACTCACCTAGGGCCAGACATCCTAGAGTGTGAAGTCGAGTGGGCCTTAGGAAGCATCTCTAGGAGCAAACCTAGTGGAGGTGATGGAATTCCAGCTGAGCTATTTACAATCCTAAAAGACAATGCTGTTAACGTGTTGCATTTAATATCACTGATTCCATTTTTCCCCCCATCTATTTGCCGTGAAGTGATGGGATTGAATGCCATGATCTTAGTTTTTTGAATGTTGAGTTTTAAGCCAACTTTTTTACTCTCTTCTTTCACCTTCACCAAGAGGCTCTTCTGTTCCTCTTCACTTAGGGTGATGTCATCTGCATATCTGAGGTTATTGATAATTCTCCTGGCAATCTTGATTCCAGCTTAAGCTTCATTCAGCCTGGCATATTGCATGTTGTATTCTATATATAAGTTAAATAATCAAGGTGACAATATATTGCCTTGACATACTTCTTTTCCAATTTGAACCAGTTCATTGTTCCATGGCCAGTTCTAACTGTTGCTTTTTTTAACCTGCATACAGGTTTCTCAGGAGGCAGATAAGTTGATCTGGTATTCCTACGTCTTTAAGAATTTTCTAGTTTCTTGTGATCCAAACAATCAAAGACCTTAGCATAGTCAATGAAGCCAGGTAAATGTTTTTCTGGAATTAAATAGTAGGAAAAAAGTGGAATCAGTGACAAACTTTATTTCCTTGGGCTCCAAAATCACTATGGATGGTGATTGCAGGCATGAAATCAAAAGAAGAAAAGCTATGACAAGAGTAGACAACATATTAAAAAGCAGATACAAAGGTCCATCTAGTAAAAGCTATGGTTTTTGTACATATTTGAGAGTTGGACCAGAAAAAAAGCTGAGCTCTGAAGAATTGATACTTTTGAACTGTGGTGCTAGAGAAGACTCTTGAGAGTCCCTTGGACAGCAAGATCAAATCAGTCAATCCTAAAGGAAGTCAACCCTGAATATTCATTGGAAGGACTGATGCTGAAGATCCAATACCATAGTCACCAGATGCAAAGAGTCAACCCATTGGAAAAGACCCTGATTCTGGGAAAGATTGAAGGCAAAAGAAGCAGGTGGCAGAGGATGAGATTTGTTAGATAGCATCACTGACGCAATGGACATGAATCTGAGCAAACTCCTCAAGATAGTGAAGGAGAGGGGAGCCTGGTGTGCTGTAGTCCATGTGGTCTCAAAGAATTGGAGACGACTTAGTGACTGAACAGCAACAACTGATTTCCCAGCTCTAGTCCAGAATTTTTACTTTCTAAATTTTTTATTACCTTGTTTATTTTTGGCTGTGCTGGGTCTTTGTTGCCGATCGGGCTTTTCTCAAGCTGCGGTACAGGAGCTTCTCATCACAGTGGCTTCTCTTATTGCAGAGTATAGGCTCCTGATGTGCAGGTTTCGGAAGCTGCAGCTTCAGTAGTTCAGTGAGCGTAGTAGTTGCAGTTCCCAGGCTCTAGAGCACAGGCTCAGTAGTTGTGGTGCACAGGCTTAGTTGGCCTGTAGCATGTAGATCTTACTGATCTACAGGGGTTGAACCAGTGTCTCCTGCATTGGCAGGTGATTCTTTACCACCTAGACATCAGGGAAGCTTTACCGCAGAAATTTTGATCAGTGATAATTGGCCTGGGCTCCCACAGGGCCTTGGTCTTTTCCAGAGCACCCTAGTGCTTTAGGTTTGGCAAGGAGAAGAGCACTCACTGGGTCAGGGGGTTGTCTGCAACCACTTGGAGGTGCTCTGGGCCAGGTGTGCTGAGGCTTGTTCTCGACCAGTGTGGGAGAAATACAATTGCAAAATTCTTTCCCATCCCAAAAAACTGCTTCACAGAAGTAGAAAGGAAAATATATATTATTATTATTGAATATAAGCATTAAACCAGAATTCGATGCACATCACAGGCATTCAGTGCAACTCACTAAAAGGCTTGCAGAAAGAAATCTAACTCTTTGACAGAGTCAAGGACATACAACCTGTTACATTAGGTAGGCTTTGCCTAAAATTTCTGGAACAAGGTGACAAGTCTGCCCCACCTTCTTCCAGGGTGTCTTAAACTCTACTGTACTATCGGTACATAAATTGTGCATCACCGTGATTGTCCTCAAATGTGGGCAGCGTATTTGGCCACCAGTCAAGATTTGAGATTATTAAGGGCTGTAAGGGTCAGAACAGGCCACCCCAAAAATATGCCATGTGGCCATAAAGATTATTTTGAGCTAACGACAATTGAGAAACAGCACATGCCAAACACCTCCCTCATCTGCCTAAAAGCATATAAACTCCCATTTGTAAAGCTTTTTCCCTGTCCTGTACCAGGAAGAGGAGGATGGATCTGAGTCTCTTCTCAGCCCCTGAAATAGCAGGACAGGAATCTAGGTAATGAGCCAATTAAAACAACTCTTCTTTTCCATGAGTTCTCCCCATATATTTACCTTCCAAAGTTTGCTGCCTTTAAATCCTGAACATCTTTTTCTGAGTCTGGTCACTTCTCTAGAAATTTATTGTTTTGTTAAATGCCCACATCCTTGAGTTTCCCTAGGTCTATATGTGCTACCCACATTAACAAACTCTATTTGAGTTTCTTTCTCTCTTTTTTTATTTGACTGCACCGGGCCTTAGTTACAGCATGCAGGATCTAGTTTCCTGACTAGGGATTGAACCTGGACCCCTTGCACTGGCTGTGTGGAGTTTTAACCATTGGGCCACAAGGAAACTCTCAAGTTTCTCTTCTTAGTCTGTCTTTCTTATCAGTCTATTTTGCAGGGCCCCAGCTAGAGAACCTAGGAAGGGAGAGGTAGAGAGATTTTTCCTCCCCTACAGAGCCAATACCTTTCCTCATAATGGGGTTGGACACCGTTATCTGCCTTGGGGACCTGCTGTGTTTCCCAGAATACGGAAAAGCAGCAGCAAAGTAAACGAGGCATTATCATGCCAGCCAGAAAGAAGTGCATGGTGCCATGTTGGGGAAAGAAAAAGTTTCCCTCTACTCTTTCTAGGTTCCTCTAGCTGATCTAAGAATCACACTGACATAAGACAAGTCAACAAGAGAAAATAAAATTTAATTACATACTACATACATGTGGGGCCTCCATAAGAATGTGCTAATCGTTGAAACAAAAAAAGAATGGATTCATTTAAACAAACAAAAAAAAAGTGGAGTCATTAAAAAGTGGGTTCATTAAAACCAAAAAAAGTGTTGATGAGTGGAGCTGTGTTCCTTCCCTGCTATTTACCTGGGGCCAAAGAATCCCTTGGACTGCAAGGAGATCCAACCAGTCCATTCTGAAGGAGATCAGCCCTGGGATTTCTTTGGAAGGGATGAGGCTAAAGCTGAAACTCCAATACTTTGGCCACCTCATGCGAAGAGTTGACTCATTGGAAAAGACTCTGATGCTGGGAGGAGTTGGGGGCAGGAGGAAAAGGGGACGACAGAGGATGAGTTGGCTGGATGGCATCACGGACTCGATGGACATGAGTTTGAGTGAACTCCGGGAGTTGGTGATGGACAGGGAGGCCTGGCGTGCTGCGATTCATGGGGTCGCAGAGTCGGACACGACTGAGGGACTGAACTGAAACTATGGTAGAGGTAATGAAGATAATGGTGACCTCCCTCAAAAGATCCCAGGCAGGTACTGCTACAGTCCATGCCCCATTGGATGCAATAGGGTGTATAATAGGGTGGGTATTTTACCTAATATGGGGTTAGGGAACTGGTCGGTTTACATCCAGAGGCTCATGGCAACAGTGGCTATGGGGCTTGGTCAGTTCCACAGATTTTTATCCTGTGACCTTGGTATTGGGCCCCATCCCTGTGACCTTGGCGCAGGGCTCCACACCTTCCTTTCCTATTCAGAGAGAAATAATGGGGTTTGTGCAATCACTGAATTAAACTTTTTTTTTTTTTTTTTTTTTTGAGCATTATGTGCCAGTCTAGCAGTCAGCTAGACTCTAGGAAAGTACTGGAATTAAATAAAATAGGAAAGTGAATTCTCCTACTGTTGAAACCAAGCAGAACCCTGTGTGGCTCCCAGGTACAGAGGCCTTTCTGTCCCCTCTTGTTTGTAAGCAAGATTCCAGCCTCCATGACTTTTCCCTGAGTTCCAAAGGGCAGATTCAGATTCCAACAAGACTGGGAAATAGACTCTTGGAGGGCAGAAGCAAAACCTTGTGCATACCAGGACCCAGGAGAAAGGAGCCGTGACCCTACAAGAGACTGACCAGACTTGCCCATGAGTGTCCAGGAGTCTCCGGTACAGGCGTGGGCTGGCAATGGCCTGCTGCAGGGTTGGGGGCACTGAGTGCAACAGTGCCTGCATGGGACCTTTTGAAGAAGGTCCTGATTATCTTCATTACCTCCACAATAGTTTGTCCTCAGGTTAAATAACAGGGAGGGAACACAGTCCCGCCCATCAACAGAAAATTGGATTAAGGATTTCCCTAGCATAAGTGAAGTCATTCAGTCCTGTCTGACTCTTTGCGACCCCATGGGCAGTAGCCTACCAGGCTCTGCGGTCCATGGGATTTTCCAGGCAAGAATACTGGAGTGGGCTGCCATTTCCTTAGAACAAGACCCAGTTTTCCCCTTAGTCAGTCTCTCCCATCAGGAAGCTTCCATAAGCCTCTTATCCTTCTCCATTAGAGGGCTGCTGCTAGTGCTAAGTCATTTCAGTTGAGTCTGACCCTGTACGACCCATAGACGGCAGTCCACCAGGCTCCACCATTCCTGGGATTCTCCAGGCAAGAACACTGGAGTGGGTTGCCATTTCCTTCTCCAATGCATGAAAGTGAAGTCATCAGTCATATCAGACTCTTTGCGACCCCTTGGATGGCAGCCCACCAGGCTTCTCCGTCCATGGGATTTTCCAGGCAAGAGTACTGCAGTGGGTTGCCATTGCCTTCTCCACCATCAGAGGGCAGACAGAATGAAAACCATAATCACAGAAAACTAACTAATCTGATCACATGGACCATAGGCTGATCTAACTCAATGAAACTATGAGCCATACCATGTAAGGCCACCCAAGACAGATGAGTCATGGTGGACAGTTCCGACAAAACATGGTCCACTGGAGAAGGGAATGGCAAACCACTTCAGTATTCCTGCCTTGAGAACCCCACAAACAGTATGGAAAGGCAGAAAGATAGGACACTGAGAGATGAAGTCCCCAGGTTGGTAGGTGCCCAATATGCTGTTATAGATCAGTGGAGAAATAGCTCCAGAAAGAATGAAGAGACAGAGCCAGGGCAAAAACAACACTGATTTGTGGATGTGACTGGTGATGGAAGAAAGGTCTGATGCTGTAAGACCAATATTACATAGGAACCTGGAATGTTAGGTCCATGAGTTATGGCAAATTGGAAGTGGTCAAATAGGAGATGGCAAGAGTGAACATTGACATTTTAGGAATCAGTGAACTAAAGTGGACTGGAATGGGTGAATTTAACTCAGATGACCATTATATCTATGATTGTGGGCAAGAATCCCTTAGAAGAATGGAGTAGCCATCATAGTTAACAAGAGTCCAAAATGCAGTACTTGGATGCAGTCTCAAAACTGACAGCATGATCTCTGTTCTTTCCAAGGCAAACCATTCAATATCACAGTAATCCAAGTCTATGCCTCAATCAGTAATGCTGAAGAAGCTGAAGTTGAACGGTTCTGTGAAGACCTATAAGAACTTCTAGAACTAACACCCAAAAAAGATGTCCTTTTCATTATAGGGGACAGGAATGCAAAAGTAGGAAGTCAAGAAATACCTGGAATAACAGGAAAATTTGGCCTTGGAGTACAGAAAAAGTAGGGCAATGTGTAATAGAGTTTTGCCAAAAGAACACACTGGTCATAACAAACACCCTCTTCCAACAACAAAAGAGAAGACTCTACACATGGACATCACCAGATGGTCAACACCGAAATCAGATTAATCATATTCTTTGCAGCCAAAGATAGAGAAGCTCTATACAGTGAGGAAAAACAAGACCAGGAGCTGACTGTGGCTCAGATCATGAACTCTTTTGTTGCCAAATTCAGACTTAAATTGAAGAAAGTAGGGAAAACCACTAGACCATTCAGGTATGACCTAAATCAAATCCCTAATGATTATACAGTGTAAGTGAGAAATAGATTTAAGGGACTAGATCTGATAGAGTACTTGATGAACTATGGACAGAGTTTCGTGACAAGGTACAGGAAACAGGGAGCAAGACCATCCCAAGAGAAAGAAATGCAAAAAGGAAAATGGTTGTCTGAGGAGGCTTTACAAATAGCTGTGAACAGAAGAGAAGCAAAAGGCAAAGGAGAAAAGGAAAGATATACCTATTTCAGTGCAGAGTTCCAAAGAATAGCAAGGAAAGATAAGAAAGCCTTCCTCGGTGATCAGTGCAAAGAAATAGAGGAAGACAATAGAATGGGAAAGACTAAAGATCTCTTCAAGAAAATTAGAGATACCAAGGGAACATTTCATGCAAAGCTGGGCACAATAAAGGACAGAAGTGGTATGGACCTAACAGAAGTAGAAGATATTAAGAAGAGGTGGCAAGAATACAGAGAAGAACTGTACAAAAAATATTTTCATGACCAGAAAATCACGATGGTGTGATCACTCACCTAGAGCCAGACATGCTGAAATGTGAAGTCAAGTGGGCCTTAGGAAGCATCACTACAAAAAAAGCTAGTGGAGATGATGGAATTCCAGTGGAGCTATTTCAAATCCTGAAAGATGATGCTGTGAAAGTGCTGCACTCAATATGCCAGCAAATTTGGAAAACTCTGTAGTGGCCACAGGACTGGAAAAAGTCAGTTTTCATTCCAATCCCAAAGAAAGGCAATGCCAAAGAATGCTCAAACTACTGCACAATTGCATTCATCTCACAAGCTAACAAAGTAATGCTCAAAATTCTCCAAGCCAAGCTTCAACAATACATGGACTGTGAACTTTTAGATGTTCAAGCTGGATTTAGAAAAGGCAGAGGAACCAGAGATCAAATTGCCAGTATCATTTGGATCTTTGAAAAAATGAGAGAGTTTCAGAAAAACATCTATTTCTGCTTTATTGACTATACCAAAACCTTTGATTGTGTAGATCCCAATAATCAGTGGAAAATTCTTCAAGAGATGAAATACCAGACCACCTGACCTGCCTCTTGAGAAATCTGTATGCAGGTCAAGAAGCAACAGTTAGAACTGGATATGGAACAACAGACTGTTTCCAAATTGGGAAGAAGTACATCAAGGCTGTTTATTGTCACTGTGCTTATATGCAGAGTACATCATGAGAAGTGCTGGACTGGATGAAGCACAGCTGAAATCAACATTGCACAGAGAAATATCAATAACCTCAAATATGCAAATGACACCACACTTCTGGCAGAAAGCAAAGAACTAAAGAGCCTCTTGATGAAAGTGAAAGAGGAAAGTGAAAAGGTGGCTTAAAACTCAACATTCAGAAAACTAATATCATGGCATCCAGTCCCATCACTTCATGACAAATAGACAGGGAAACAATGGAAAGAGTGAGAGGCATCATTTCTGGGGGGCTCTGAATGACTGCAGATGGTGACTGTAGCCATGAAATTAAAAGACACTTGGTCCTTGGAAGAAAAGTTATGACCAACCTAGACAGTGTATTAAAAAGCAGAGACATTACTTTGCCAAAAAAAAGTCTGTCTAGTCAAAGCTATGGTTTTTCCAGTGGTCATGTATGGATGTGCGAGTTGAACTATAAAGAAAGCTGAAGTGCAGAAGAATTGATCATTTTGAACTGTGGTGTTGGAAAAGACTCTTGAGAGACCCTTCTACAGCAAGGAGATCCAACCAGTCCATCCTAAAGGAAATAGTCCTGAATGTTCATTGGAAGAACTGATCCTGAAGCTGAAACTCCAATACTGGCCACCTGATGTGAAGAACTGACTCATTTGAAAAGACCCTAAATCTGGGAAAGATTGGAGGTGGGAGGTGAAGGGGTCAACAGAGGATGAGATGGTTGGATGGCATCACCGACTCAATGGACATTCAGTTCAGTTCAGTCGCTGAGTTCTGTCCGACTTTTTGCGACCCTATGAACCGCAGCACGCCAGGCCTCCATGTCCATCACCAACTCCCGAAGTCCACCAAAACCCATGTCCATTGAGTCGGTGAGGCCATCCAACCATCTCTTCCTCTGTCGTCCCCTTCGCCTGCCCTCAACCTTTCCCAGCATCAGGGTCTTTTCAAATGAGTCAGCTCTTCGCATCAGGTGGCCAAAGTATTGGAGTTCCATCTTCAACATCAGTCCTTCCAATGAACACCCAGGATTGATCTCCTTTAGGATGGACTGGTTGGATCTCTTTGCAGTCCAAGGAACTCTCAAGAGCCTTCTCCAACACCTCAGTTCAAAAGCATCAATTCTTCGGCACTCAGCTTTCTTCATAGTCCAACTCTCGCATCCATACATGACCATTGGAAAAACCCTGCTGTTGCTGCTAAGTCGCTTCAGTCGTGTCCGACTCTGTGTGACCCCATAGATGGCAGCCCACCAGGCTCCCCTGTCCCTGGGACTCTCCCTAGCCTTGACTAAATGGACTTTTGTTGACAAAGTAATGTCTCTTCTTTTAATATGCTATTTAGTTTGGTCATAACTTTCCTTCCAAGGAGTAAGCGTCTTTTAATTTCATGGCTGCTATCACCAACTGCAGTGATTTTGGAGCCCAGAAAAACAAAGTCAGCCACTGTTTCCACTCTTTCCTCATCGATTTGCCATGAAGTGATGGGACCGGATGCCATAATCTTCGTTTTCTGAATGTTGAGCTTTAAGCCAATTTTTTCACTCCTCTTTCACTTTCATCAAGAGGCTCTTTAGTTCTTCTTCACTTTCTGCCATAAGGGTGGTGTCATCTGCAAATCTGAGGTTATTTATATCTCTCCCAGCAATCCTGATTCCAGCTTGTGCTTCCTTCAGCTCAGAGTTTCTCATGATATACTCTGCATAGAAGTTAAACAAGCAGGGTGACAATATACAGCCTTGACATACTCCTTTTCCTATTTGGAACCAGTCTGATGTTCCATGTCCAGTTCTAACTGTTGCTTCCTGGCCTGCATACAGATTTCTCAAGAGGCAGGTCAGGTGGTATGGTATTCCCATCTCTTTCAGAATTTTCCACAGTTTCTTGTGATCCATACAGTCAAAGGCTTTGGCATAGTCAATAAAGCAGAAATAGATGTTTTTCTGGAACTCGCTTGCTTTTTTGATGATCCAGCAGATGTTAGCAGTTTGATCTCTGGTTCCTCTGCCTTTTCTAAATCCAGCTTGAACATCTGGAAGTTCGTGGTTCACGTATTGTAGAAGCCTGGCTTGGAGAATGTTAAGCATTACTTTAGCAGCATGTGAGATGAGTGCAATTGTGCAGTAGTTTGAGCATTCTTTGGTATTGCCTTTCTTTGGGATTGGAATGAAAACTGACCTTTTCCAGTCCTGTGGCCACTGAGGAGTTTTCCAAATTTTCTGGCATATTGAGTGCAGCACTTTCACAGCATCATCTTTCAGGATTTGAAATAGCTCCACTGGAATTCCATCACCTCCACTAGCTTTGTTTGTAGTGATGCTTCCTAAGGCCCACTTGACTTTGCATTCCAGGACTCAGGTGAGTGGTCACACCATCGTGGTTATCTGGATCATGAAGATCTTTTTTGTACACGTCTTCTGTGTATTCTTGCCACCTCTTCTTAATATCTTTTGCTTCTGTTAGGTCCCAACCATTTCTGTCTTTTTTTTTTTTTTTTTTTAAGGTTTCAAGTATACTTTATGCCATATTTTAATAGGTACATAGTACCTTTACTTGGAATTAATTATGAGTTGATTTTGAAACAATTCAGTATTAAACCAGCTGGGATTATTACTGTTCTGGGATCATTCCTCTGGGGTGACTCTGCCAACAGGCAATGGGTTCCACTCTATTCCAATTTGTGTTGCCTTATATACCCATAGAGCAACATAGAAAGCGGCTCCACTAGCTAGTACGGCATTCCCATGTTTGTCAGGGAAATCAGGTGCTCGCTTCTGGTGGATCTGCCTTGCCACTGCTTGCTGAATGCTGTGAACCCTCAGACGACTTAGTGCGTTTCTGGCCAAGGGAAACATCCTGAGGCTGAACATAAAATGGCTGCAACTACAGCTGCTGGCCTCTAGCCCATTTCTGTCCTTTATCGAGCCCATCTTTGCATGAAATGTTCCCTTGGTATCTCTAATTTTCTTGAAGAGATCTCTAGTCTTTCCCATTCTATTGCTTTCCTCTATTTCTTTGCATTGATCGCTGATTGCTGAGGAAGGCTTTTTTATCTCTCTTATCTATTCTTTGGAACTCTGCATTCAAATGAGTATGTCTTTCCTTTTCTCCTTTGCTTTCTGCTTCCCTTCTTTTCACAGCTATTTGTAAGGCCTCCTGAGACAGCCATCTTGCCTCTTTGCATTTCTTTTTCTTGGACATTAGTTTGAGTAAACTCCGGGTGTTGGTGATGGACAGGGACGCCTGGCATGCTGCAGTCCATGGGGTCACAAAGAGTCAGACACAACTGAGTGACTGAACTGAACTGAATCAAGGGAGGAACGGCCAAGAAACTAAGGAGGCAAGATTAAAAATTAAAGGTTAAAGGGATTAAAGAAGATAATCTAGATTAGGAGATCACCTGAGATGACATTCAGTTCAGCTCAGTTCAGTAGCTCAGTCCTGTCCAACTCTTTGTGACCCCATGAATCGCAGCACGCCAGGCCTCCCTGTCCATCACCAACTCCCAGAGTTCACTCAGACTCACGTCCATCGAGTCAGTGATGCCATCCAGCCATCTCATCCTCTGTCGTCCCCTTCTCCTCCTGGCCCCAATCCCTCCCAGCATCAGAGTCTTTTCCAATGAGTCAACTCTTCGCATGAGGTGGCCAAAGTACTGGAGTTTCAGCTTTACCATCATTCCTTCCAAAGAACACCCAGGACTGATCTCCTTTAGAACAGACTGGTTGGTCTCCTTGTAGTCCAAGGGACTCTCAAGAGTCTTCTCCAACACTACAGTTCAAAAGCATCAATTCTTCGGCACTCAGCCTTCTTCACAGTCCAACTCTCACATCCATACATGACCACTGGAAAAACCATAGCCTTGACTAGATGGACCTTTGTTGGCAAAGTAATGTCTCTGCTTTTGAATATGCTATCTAGGTTGGTCATAACTTTTCTTCCAAGGAGTAAGCATCTTTTAATTTCATGGCTGCAATCACCATATGTGGTGATTTTGAAGCCCAGAAAAATAAAGTCTGACACTGTTTCCACTGTTTCCCCATGTATATGCAGGTCAGGAAGCAACAGTTAGAACTGAACATGGAACAACCGACTGGTTCCAAATAGGAAAAGGAGTACGTCAAGGCTGTATATTGTCATCCTGCTTATTTAACTAGATGCAGAATGCATCATGAGAAACGCTGGGCTGGAAGAAGCACAAGCTGGAATAAAGATTGCCGGAAGAAATATCAATAACCTCAGATATGCAGATGACACCACCTTTATGGCAGAAAGTGAAGAGGAACCATAAAGCCTCTTGATGAAAGTGAAAGAGGAGAGTGAAAAAGTTGGCTTAAAGCTTAACATTCAGAAAACTAAGATCATGGCATCTGGTCCCATCACTTCACACACCCTTTATATCTAACCAAACTCTTCATCTCCTTACCCTGGATGGCTCATTCTTTTTACCTTCATCAAGAATCGCCCATCCTGGATGTTTCCTCCTAGTGGTTTCATGTCCACCAACCTCACAGTCTTCTCATTGGCTGTAACCCCCTAGTTGTCTTTGGTCCATTCTGAGTCAGGCCTGATCTCTTGCCCCTTATTGCAATTGTCTCAAAAAAAATTTTTTTTTTCTTCTTTACCATTTGAACAGGCATCAGAATAATTTCTTTTAGCTTGTTTGAGAAGGAAACAGAGAAGTGGCCCAGTTGTCACTTCTTGGTCTGTTCCTACAGGTGACTGGACTATGGCCAGAGGCAATTTGGGGAGACAGCTGTCAGTTTCTGTGTTTGGTAAGTGGACAGTGGACTGCCTCCCAGAATTCATGTCCTTCTTTAAAAAAAGTATAGAAAAATGAACTGTGGGCAAAGTGATGCTGGGGAAGGGCATGTAGTGATCACTAGGGGCTTAGTAGTTAAGTGTTACTTCTGCATTCTCAGAACTAAGGGAGAAGCACCTGTCTATCTGGTGTTGGAGGGAGGAGGGTGGGGAGACCACAAAGCAGGGGTGCAGGCTCATGGAGGCGTCTGCACATGAACCCATGTCCCTGCAGCTCCCAGGAGGACATTGTAAGATCCTTTTATCAATCTTGGCCTCTTTTCACGTTTAAGACAATGTGTGCTGAGGAGTGCTCTATCTGCTCCCCCTTTAATTTCTTTTTTTAGATAGTTTTATTTATTTGTTTGTTTTTGGCTGCACTAAGTCTTTGTTACTGTGCTCAGGCTTTTCTCCACTTGTGGTATGCAGGCTTTCATCGTGTGGTTTTTCTTATTGTAGAGCATGGGCTCTAGGGGGCATGGATTTCAGTAGTTTCAGCATGTGGGCTCAGTAGTTGCAGCTCCCAGGCTCTGGAGCACAGACTTAATAGTTGTGGCACACAGGCTTAGTTGCTGCATGGCATGTGGGATCTTCCTGGATCAGGAATCTGATGTATGCCTCCTGGGTTAGTAGGTTGATTCTTTACCAATGAGGAAGATCATCTGGAGAAGGAAATGGCAACCCACTCCAGTATTCTTGCCTGGAAAATACCATGGACAGAGGAGCCTGGCAGGCTACAGTCCATGGAGTGGCAAGAAATCAGACATGATTTAGCGACAAATCCTCCTCCAACACCACCAGCACCAGGGAAACCATCCTTTAATTTTTTTTTTTTAACAAAATTTTTTGCAAAGAGCAAGAGACAGAAAATATAAGAGCTAGGTTGATTCATGAACAAACACAGATCAGTTAGGAGTATGTTGATATTACTTGTGTAACCCACCATCAGAAATGTTGCCTAGTAATGAAAATAAATCAATTAAAGCAATACAGATTACATTAGCGCTACTGATGCAAATATCAATACTCCATTTTCACTCTCTGCAAATTACAGAGATGAAATGGGGCCATGAAAGAAAATTGATCCACTGCACAAGTAGGGGAAAGTGGGAAAGGAGCAAGGACCATTCTTCTCTGCAAAGTTCCTAGCCTCTGGATTTAACATGTTGAATCACTTTAAGAACTGTTTGAAAAGAAAATGAAAGTGTTATTCACTCAGTCCTGTCTGATTCTTTGGATTGTAGCCCTCCAGGCTCCTCTGTCCATGGGATTCTCCAGGCAAGACTGCTAGAGAGGGTGACTATTCCCTTCTTTGTGGGATCTTCCCAATCCAGGAATCAAAAGCTGTTTAGCCACCATTAAAAAGATAAAGGCTATTGATACAGATTGCTGACAGTGATTCTGCAGGAGAACACAGATTTATGTTTTGAGGATCTATTTGGAGAAAATATGTGGTGTCTCCAGCTGAAAAAATTTAGAGTTCTAGGGGAAAAGCTTTCTAGACATTAAATAAAATTTATGGAAAAAAAGAACCAATATAACCCAATATAGTTTATGTTATAGTTTTTAAAAGTTCTATAGAAAACTCAGAACAGATAATGCACAATTTTTTTTTAATGGTTATGAAAACTGACTTTGGTTTTAATCTCACAATGTACCATAAACATTTTTCTATGCAATGAAACATAGAGGCCTGTGAATAATGAGAGTGATACCTAAAGTATCAGATTAGCATGATAATGTATGAAATTTTAAGCTAACCTTTTAGATCATCTTTCTAGAGTGTGATTTCTTCTTGAGCTGGAGACTAGAGACAAGGGCCCAACTGCTAAGGAAAATTAAGCTGAGGAAAGAAGGTGGTGATGTATGGGGGGAAGGATAGTGGTTTTTAAAACACAGCCTTCACTAGAGAAACAGAGCTATAAATACCAGCGCAGTTAAAAACT
This sequence comes from Oryx dammah, assembly GCF_014754425.2. NCBI lineage: Eukaryota > Metazoa > Chordata > Mammalia > Artiodactyla > Bovidae > Oryx > Oryx dammah. The sequence goes on from NW_024070185.1 coordinate 88,207,806, forward strand.
CAACAAAACAATATACAGTCAAGCACCTAGACTTTTTTTTCAAGGTGATAGTGAATGTGGAGCTATTTCGGAAAAATATAAAAATTCTCCATGTCATCTATAGATATTAGAGTTTGTTGAAGGGTGTAAGTGTAAGTGTAGTTTGTCAGTCGTGTCCGACTCTTTGCGACCCTATGGACTGTAGCCCATCAGGCTCCCCCGTCCATGGGCTTCTCCAGGCAAGAACACTGGAGTGGGTTGTCATAGAAGCTCTGAAAACAGACTCCAAGTTACTTTTTGTAAGGGACATTTACATTTAAAAAGGAAATCTCCATTTGTATTGGTGGCTCTTGCTATGTACCAGGAAGAGAAGGATGACTCCAAATTACAAGAGAATCTGCTAAGTGAAGGAGGCATACACTTGAATCTGCATCACAACCTTGTCTTTGTTTATCCTGTTCTTCTAGGAGACAACCCCCCACCCCCGACCCCCACCCCCCAACCTCCCATCACCATCAGTGGCTTCCCTTCCCTAACACCTTTATTTCATCTTTAGCTAAAGATGGTATTTAAAGTGGTGGATTGGGTGATCTGAGGATTTAATAATTTTTCTTGGGTATCTTTCCTGTATCCATGAGGTATACATGTTAATAAACTTTTTTTTTTTTTTTGGTCAATCTGTCTTTTTACAGGGAGATCTCAGCCAAGAGCTCAGAGTACAGGGAAAATTATTTTTCTTCCCCCTCCATGCCAAGCATAAATTTAAATCCCCAAATTAGTTGTGATACTGTGGGGTCCTGGGCACAGGGCCTTTCTGGGTCCCCCATTCCTTCGATTATAGGAAATAGCCTTCATTTAGGCTTCATGGTCTTCCCTGAATTCTAATGGGCAAATTCAAGCAGTTGTTAATTGGGGAAGAGAGGGGATACAAGACCAGGGAGAAACAAACAGTCAAGAACAGCCTTGGGTTGAGATCCTGTTTCCCCATCAACTTGTTGCAGGAAAGAAGCCAATTCTGACTCCAAGCTGGAAATTGTTTCTTTGACTTGCTTTTATTATTATAATCATATTCAATGGCTTGCCTGGAGGACCCTGCCCCTCTGCTTGACTATAAACTGAAGTGCCTTTGTTCAATTCATGGAGAGATAGTTTGTCCCTGCCCACCTGTGAATGGAGGAGATAAACGCACCCCTTCTGAAGGCTGGACATTCTCTTGGAGATGTTTTGCAAGACTGAAGACCCTTTCACTTTACTTCCCCACTGCGTCTTCCTCTCTATTCTGTCTTTCGACTTTAACTCCTCATTGCTTCTTTCTCTCTGATCTATTAAAAAACCTGGCATCCAGACCCCAGTAAGATGGCTATTTTGAGTCACAAGCCTGTGGTCTTCTCGGTCTGGTGGCTCCTGGATTAAAGTCTCTTCCTTGCCTCAACACCTAGTCTTTCAGATTCATTGGCCTATCGTGTGGCAAGCAGAGTGAGCTTGGACTTGGTAACAAACAGATACACACCACGGTATCTTTGAGCTGTTTTTCAGATACTGAAACCCTCTTCAGGTGGAAGAAGTTAGCAATTAATGATGATATACTGCCCAAAAGCATATAGACTCCAGACCAGCTGGACCTGAAGTTTGATGATGTTGACTCCTACTTACCTCATCATCCACTCATCAGAAGAATGTATGGACTGATCACACTCTCTTTGAACAATTACTATAAAACAATTACTATAAAACTTATTACTGTCTTCCCCAAGTGGGAGTATATGGTTTGGAAGGTATGAGCTCACCGTGTCTCCCTTTGCCTGGCAAAGCAATAAAGCTATCCTTTTATATTTCACTCAAAATACTGTCCGAAATTTGATTCGGCACCAGAACACAGAAAAGCTGAGCTTTCAGCATCAGTTGTTAAATTGTGATAAATATTAGTTTTTCCAGGCCCAAGTTTCTGATCTGAAAAATGAAAGAGGAGGGCTAGCAGTTGGAATATTTGTCTTATGTCTCTATAACCTGTTTATGGTTTAACACTCTCTCGGATGAGGATAACACAGAAATCTTACGGCCCCTGTGTCCATGGAATAAGTGATCCCTATTGGCTGCCAAGAGGGAAACATTTTTCCTCTCATCTTCATGACGGGCTCTCATGGGAGTGGATGTTGCGGGGTTAATGTGTAACCCTGACAGCTGAGGCATTCTGGCTTTAGCTGTAACAAGCAGGATGTGTTTGTCACCTGCTCCCTGGCACTAATGCCCACAAGTTGATTGGCTTCAGACAGCTGACTTCTCAAGGGGCTGAAACTCATACATTCACAGTGGGAATTTTGTCTTAAGACCTCATCTCCTGGGGCATCATCTGTACACCACCTCCTTAGAGGAGACGGGGGAAGGTGCCTTTGTGGTAGAGGGTGGTTAGTCCTCACCTCTTCCCTGGGGAAAGCGTCTGTTTTTCTTTTTCAGGGTAGCAATGCCTTGAGTGAGGCTGTGTTTGATATGTTATAACAATGGGAGTCTATGCCTATCATCCAACAAGTATTTGTGAAGAAGTTGCTCTGCTCTCTGCCAGACGCTGCTGGGGATACAGTCACATGTCATGTCTTGTCAAAAGCAGGAATGTCTCAGTCAGGGGTTGTATTTGGCTATGTATAATAGCCAGATAGACTCTTGAGTCACCCAAATAAGAGTGACTCAAATTACGAGGGCTTATGAAAAAGGAGAGTGGGGGCTGGTGATTGTTGGTGGAGAGCCGCAGCTGCATGCCATGGTTAAGGTCTTCATGCCTCCCACCTGCCTTCCCTCTAGTCCCAAGACAGAAATAGACACATTTGTTTGTCAGCAACAGACACATCCCAGGGTGCATGCCCCTTTCCAGACACTTTCCCAGATGTTAAACTGAACAACTTCCAGTCATGTCTCCTTTGGTACCACAGCTGCAAGGAGAACAATACCAAGTAACTCATGGTCTGTATTTGGTTATTTCTTTTTCATTGTTTTTTTTTTGTTGTTGTTGTTGTTTTTTAATTTGTGGCTTAATACAGATAACATAGGGCTTCTCAGGTGACACTAGTGGTAAAGAACCTGCCTGCCAATGCAGGAGACATAGAGACAAACGTTCAGTCCCTGGGTCAGGAAGATCCCCTGGAGGAGGGCCTGGCAACCCACTTCAGTATTCTTGCCTGGACAATCCCATAGACAGAGGAGTCTGGGGGCTACAGTCCATGGGCTCACAAAGAGTTGGACACTACCAAAGTGACTTAGCATGCACAAACAGTTAAAATAAAACTTGACATCTTAACTGCTCTTAAGTGTGAAGTGCGCAGTTTAGTGGCATTAAGTAATTCACACTGTTATGCAACCATCACTGCCATCACCTCCAGCACTCTTTTCATCTTTCTAGACTTAAACTTTATACCCGGTAAGCAATAACTCCACATTTATCTGGGTTTTAAGTTGGTGAAAATCTTCTCAAATTTCTCTAAGTGTGCCATTATTGTACGTGTGCTCGGTTGTGTCCAACTCTTTGCGATCCCTTGGACTGTAGCTATGGTTTTTCCAGTGGTCATGCATGGATGTGAGAGTTGGACTGTAAAGAAAGCTGAGCACCGAAGAATTCATGCTTCTGAACTGTGGTGTTGGAGAAGACTCATGAGAGTCCCTTGGATTGCAAGGAGATCCAAACTGTCAATCCTAAAGGAAATCAGTCCTGAGTATTCATTGGAAGGACTGATGTTGAAGCTGAAACTCCAATACTTCGGCCACCTCATGTGAAGAGCTGACTCATTGGAAAAGACTCTGGTGCTGGGAAAGATTGAAGGCAGGAGGAGAACGGGACAACAGAAGATGAGATGGTTGGATGTTATCACCAACTCGATGGACATGAGTTTGAGTAAACTTCAGGAGCTGGTGATGGACAGGGAGGCCTGGCATGCTGCAGTCCTTTTGGTCGCAAAGAATCGGACATGACAGAGTGACTGAACTGAACTGGACTGTAACGAGCCAGGCTCCACTGTTCATGAAATTTTCCAGGTAAAAATACTGGTGTGGGTTGCCATATCCTACGTCAGTGGATCTTCCGGACCCAGGGATGGAATCTGAGTCCCCTGTGTCTCCTGCGTTGGCAGGCAGATCTTCACCACTTGGGGAAGCTCCAGTGTAGTAGGTTAGAGATTTTTAAATGTGTATGTTGTTCCCAAATTATTGTTCCTCCCCCTGCCCAGCCATTTGTTTATATGAGTATTTGTCTTATAAACCATTGGTTCTCTTTTTCCTGCATAGTGACTGATGGATATTTGTTACAAGAGAGCTTGGTAGCCAATGGAAATTTATGCTGTGGTTTTGAATGGTAGTCATATCTCCAGTGAACTTTGACTGGGAGCTCAGCGGATCATTCACTGACCAGCTGACTTCACTTAGAGTATGTCCCCAGGGGCCTCTGGGATGAAAAAGGTACTGCTATAGGCAGGAGGTAGCAAGTGGAATGTAATATGTGTCCTTGGTCTGCTGTCCTGAACTGGACTTTCTTATATCTAAAATTTTAAACCTCTGAATAGTTTTCTATAATATTAAGGTGATACAGTTTAATTAAATTCTCCTTCTAATGTACATCTAGGGTGTTTCCATTTTTCATTATGATGAACAATATTTCTATTAGCATCCACTTAACATATGCGATTATTTCTATAAAAAAGCTTTTCAGAAATGTTATTGCTATCATAAAGCATACATGCACTTTGAATTCTGATTGATAAATGCTTATAGATAATTCTTTTTAAAGTCCTAGACCAATTTTCTACTGGAAATGTATAAAAATAAGTTTTCCTTCCCATGCAGAAACAAACAGATTCATTTGCTTACACTGGATATTATTAATCTTTAATATTTAGGCTCATCTAATTAGCTTAAATGATATCTCACTGTTTAATTTTCTTTTCTCTGATATGTTTTGCTAACCATTTGTGTTTTTCATTATCTAACTAGTCTACTGATATCTTTTATGCATTTCACCCCTACTGGGTTGTTGTAATTTTCTTTTTATGTTAAAAAATTTTTTGTACATTATTTACTTTTTTTATGGTGTCTTGCTGTATTGAAGTTTAAATTTTAATGCAGTCAAATCCATGTATTTAGTGATATTTTCTTTATGACTTTGGCACTTCCTATCTTCATTAGTAAGTACTTTGTCTCAACCCATTTGGATTGATAAAATACCATACACTGGGTGGCTTACAAGAAACAGAAATTTATTTCTTGTCCTCTATAGGCTGAAAGTCCAGGATCAAGTCACTCTATCTGATTCAGGGTCTAGAGAAAGCACACTTTCTGGTCTTCACACTGTGTCCCCCACCTGGCAGGAGTGAGGCAACTCTCTGATGCCTTTTTTTATAAGGCACAAATTGTATTCATGATGGAATCACCTCTCAAAAGCCCCACCTCCAAACATCATCATATTGAGGGTTAGGATTTCAGCATATGAATTTTGGGGAGACATAATATTTGGTCCATAATGTTACTGAGTCTAAGCTCACTTTGCTCACTGCACAACAGGCCAATTAACCAAGACGTGAGGTGTTGAGACAAGGAATACAACTTTATTTGGAAAGTTGGCTGACCGAGAAGATGACAGACTAATGTCTCAAAATAACCATCTTGTCTGGGTCTGGATGCCAGATTCTTTCATAGAACCAGAAAGAGAAGTGGTGAAGAACTAAAGTCAAAAGGCAGAGTAGAGAGAGGGAGAGGCAACAAGGAAGTAAAGTAAAAAGGGCCATCAGTCTTGCAAAACATCTCTGGGAAGGAATGTGTTAATCTCTTCTGTCTTGCAGCCATCCACAGGTGGGCAGGATCAAATTATTTCTCTGTGAGCTAAACAAAGGCACTTTAGTTTAACAGCCAGGCAGTGGGGAAGGGGCCTTTCAGGCAGGCCATTATGTATGATTATAATAACAAAAACAATGAAAATCAAGTTAAAGAAACAGATCCAACAGGCAGTCAGAATGGGGTCTTTCCTGCAACCATTACAATACTTTTGTTACTGAAGACAAGTTCTTGTGCATCATGCACAGAGAGGAGAGAGAGGTTTAGAGCAGGAAAAGGTTTATTGCCAGGACAAGCAGGGTGAATGTGTGCTCATGTTGAAAATCTGAACTACTTAGGCTTTAAGTAAGAAGTTTTTAAAGGCAAAATTTAGGGTGAGGGCTGCAGGGTGTGATTTTCTTTTGATTGACTGGTGGTAAAGTACCAGGGTGGTGCTTCAGGAATCTTGAGCTCAGCTTAAAGTTACCATCCTGAGTGGGGGCCTTAGTTCCTTAGTTCCTGTTATTATTATACATATTTCTTCAAGAGGAGCCAGGACCCAGCCCCAAGGCTGTACTATTATTTCTTAACTGCTCCTCCCTTGTTCTGCATTCCCTGCTTTCCCTGATTAGCAATGGTTTGAATTGGCCCTTTGGAGCACAGGGAAGGTCCTGAAGGCTGAATGAAGCTTGCTGTTATTTAGTCGTGTCTGATTCTTTTGTGACCCTCTGAACTGTAGCCTGCCAGGCTTCTCTTTCCATGGGATTTCTAAGATAAGAACACTGGAGTGGATTGATATTTCCTTCTCTAGGAAATCTTCCTGACCCAGGGATCAAACCCACATCTCCTACATTTCTGATTCTTTACCACTGAGCCACCAGGGTAGCCCTGAATGAAGCTTATTGTCTACAAACAAGAGATGGGGGACACAGAAAGGATTCATACTCAGGAGACCCACAGGGTTCTTTTGGTTTCACTTTCCCATCCAACAGTTAAAAATATTCCTCCTTGGTTTCTTCTAGTACTTGGTTGAATTTGCTGATTAAGGTTGGTAATTTTTTTTTTTTTAATAGTTTTTGTTGGGATTGTTTTGCATTACATTTCTAACAGGATGTTCCTTGTTAAGATGTTCTCCTGTGTGAAAAAACTGTTACAAAACCAAACTTGCATTTGCTCTCCTGCCATATAGTAAAGCCAATCTATTGATACCAAGGTGAGGTGAAGGAAAGACAGTGTTTATTTGCAGGGAACTGAGCAAAGAGAATCCACTCCATTATTCTTGCCTAGAACATCCCACGAACAAGGGAGCAGGAGGGTTATGGTCCATAGGGTCGCAAAGAGTTGGACATGACTGAAGCGACTTAGCACTGCACAGCACAGCAGAAGTGAAGAGAATGGGTAGCCATTGGTTAAAAGACCCAAACTTCCTGATGGCTTTCAGGAATGGGTTTTTAAAGGCAATACTAGGTGATGAAGGTCACAGGATTCGTGCATGATCACCTTGTCATTCTTCTGATTAGTTGATGGTACAGTAACAGGGTGATATTTCAGGAATCTCAATTCTCAACCTTCTGATTCCAATCAGTCTGGGGTCTGTGTGCTTGTGGTTTCTAGACAAGGGAATCTAGTTTCTGTAAAACAACTCAAAGATAGGCATCAGATTGTTATCTATCCCTTCAGCAGGAACTAGGAGTGACTATTGTTCATGTTTAGTACTTTTCTTGTTTGACTGCTTTTCCTTTGTTTCTTCATTTTCTCACTTCTGTAATCATTAACTGTTTGAGTTTGCTCTTTGGAAATTGGGGGAAGGATAGGGTACTGAAGCTTTTTCTGCAAATAAGAAGCTGGGACAAGAAGGGGCTTGTACCCAGAAGGGCCCTTCAGGGTCCTGCTTAGTTTCAGGAAGAGTGATTGTTGTTGTAGGAACTGTGTCTGCCCACCTAATGGAACTCTCTTACTACTTCCACCAGGTTTATATTGATCATTTTGAATTTTGTTAAGACAAGCATTATTCCATTATTCAACTTTCTAGTTTTTTTCTCCCTAATACATTGGCTAGGAACCTCAATCATGGTACATCTTTTTTTTTTTTTTTTGAAAATTCAATATTGTGAATTAAAGTAGGAAATTTTATTTTTATAAAATCTTCAAAGTAAAATTTGTAGTTTGAACTCTGAAGTCGTAACTGCAAACAGCAAAAAAGAAAAAAAGGAATACAACACTAATGAAATTACACATTCAAATATAGAACATCATGAAATTTCTACTTTGTGGTTAAAGGCTTCCAGTTGTACACTTCCCCGCACCACATGCAACATTCTAAATTCGGGGGGCGGGGTGGGGGGGGAAGAATCTAAAATATCCTCAGGGCAAAAATATTTTTATAAGATACAAAAATCAGTCAATATATTGAGATATAAGGCATTCATCTTGCACAAAACTACAGTTATACAAAAGCAGCTGAACACCATGTTTATGTAATTACCAATCTTAGATAGAACATAGTAGAATATGTTTCTACTTCAGAGCTGTGTAATCTACCCGATTGTTTTCTGTGAAGATGAAACTCAATTCATATCATGTTCCCAGGACCCAATGAACAAATCCCTTTTATGTGTAGAAATGGCATTGGTAATTCTTGAGTGGCAATGTCACTATTTGTTATCACAAACTTCTTTCTTTTTTAAAAAAATATTATTATTTATTTCTTTGGGGCTGCACTGGGTCTTTGTGGCTGTGCAGGCTTTTTCTAGTTGCGGCAAGCAGTTGCTACCCCTTGTTGTGGTGTGCAGGCTTCTCATTACAGTGGCATCTCTTGTGGAGCATGAGCTCTAGGTGCTGGAGTTTTAGTAGTTGTATGCTCAAGCTTAGTAGTTGTGGTACATCGGCTTAGTTGCTTTGAGGCATGTGGGATCTTCCCAGACCAGGGATCAAACCTGTGTCCTATGGATTGGCAGGCAGATTCTCAACCACTGGACAACCAGGGAAGCCCCATTTCTTTCTTTTTGTTTTGACTGCACCATGAAGCAAGTGGAACTTCCCTGACCAGGGATCACACCTGCACTGCCTGCAGGGGAAATTCAGAAACTTAACCACTGGACCACCAGTGAAGACTGTAATCACAGATTTTTCATTTTAGTCAATAACTTCTCACCCAACTCTATACCTGAATGTTATTTAAAAAAATTTTTTTAATTTATTTTTAATTGAAGGATAATTGCTTTACAGTATTGTGTTGGTTTCTGCCACACATCAACATGAATCCACCATGGGTATACATATGTCCCCTCCCTCTCCATCCCACTCCTCTAGGTTGTTACAGAGCCCTGGTTGCATTTCTTTTGTTCTTCTTTACCATGCTAGCTCTCTTGATCCTATAGCTCTCAACTTACTCGTCACTTTATCAAGGCGACTAACTCTTCCTGATGCCTAGGCTGGGTCACATCTCCCCTGGGGCTCTCTCTATTTTCCAATTTCTGGTGTAAAAGGAAAATAAAAACGGAGTCAGTGTTGTTAAGAGAGCACTCTAAAATGGAAATAGGAGGCCATTGACATTGTGGGACTTATGCATGTCTCAGCCCAGATGGAGTCTGAACTTTTAACCACTTATTATCTTAATATAAGCGTCCAGATCAACTGTGTTGTAGAAATGTAGTGTTCTACAAACCCAAGATATCTATGGGACCCTTACCCTAAATAACTAGTGACATCCTATGTCTTAAAAACAAATACTTCCCATAATAGCCCAGACATATAAGCAACCTAAATGTCCAACAACAGATAAATGGATAAAGAACAGTGGTATATATACACAATGGAATACTATTCAGCCATAAAAAGAATGAAGTAATGCCATTTGCAGCAACATGGATAGACCTAGAGATTATCATAGTAAATGAAGTAAATCAGAAACACAAAAACCATATATATCATTTACATGCAAACTCTTTTAAAAAATGGTATGAATGAACTTATTTATGAAACAGAAATAGACTGACAGACATAGAAAACAAACTTATGGTTACCCAGGGGGAAAGGTGGGCAATAGAGATAAATTAGGGGTTTGGAATTAGCAGTTGCAAAATACTATATATAAAATAAACAACAAGGTTCTACTACATAGAATAGGAGCTATATTCAATATCCTGTAATGGATAGGAAAAATGAAAAATGGAAAAGGAAAAAGAAGGAAAAAATGGACAAATGTCTCCCTTTTGCATCAGATCCAATTGTCAATCTTTTAAAATTGTATTTATTGATTGATTTTTGGCTGCACTGGGTCTTCTTGCTATACGTGGGCTTTCTCCAGTTGCAGAGAATGGAGGCTACTCTAATTACAGTGAATAGTCTTCTTGTTGCAGTGGCAGTCTCCTGTTGTGGAGCAGAGGCTCTAGGCATGCTGAGGCTCCGTAGTTGCAGATCATGGCTTCTAGAGAGTAGGCTCAGAAGCTGTGGCTCATGGGCTTATTTGCCCTGTGGTATGTGGAATCTTTCTAGATCAGGGATCAAACCTGATTCCCTTACATTGGCAGGTGAATTATTAACCAGGAAAGTCCCAGTTATAAGTCTTGCAAGAGAACTTTTAACAACCTTGTAGCTTTTCTCTCTTCCCCAGACCACTCTTTTGGTTTTACCTGGATCCCAGTTTGCTGAATTGTGATTCCCACAGCTACAGAGAAAACTCTGTCTTTTCAGTCTCAATACTGATACTGTTTGATACCAATCATAACTCTATTTGGCCCTTCTACTGGGATAGGAGCTTGTCTGGGCACGTGTGTTCCTGGCATCTTAGTCCTGTATTCATCCAGATTTGTGGAAGGAATGAATGGATAGTTTTCATTCTTGAGCTTCTAAGAATTTTTTTTTTTACCAGCATCCTGTTCTGCTTATTTATTAATATGTAATATGTCAATTAGCTTATTTACTCTCTCTATAGGATGTTTTTTCTTTCCTACATCTAAAGTGCTTATAATTTTGTCAACAAAGCTACACCTCCAAGATGTAAAATAACAGAGACTCATACCCTCCAGTGGTGGGGAAGGGTATCACCAAACATTACAACAAAGTCTGTCTCCAGTCTTGAAAGTGAAAGTGAAAGTGAAAGTCACTCAGTATCCCGCTCTTTGTGATCCAGGCCATTCTGCAGGCCAGAATACTAGAGTGCATAGCCTTTCCCTTCCCCAAGGAATCTTCCCAACCCAGAGATCGAACCCAGGTCTCCCACATTACAGGCAGATTCTTTACCAACTGAGCTATCAGGGAAGCCCCAAATTGGTAGTTAAAAAAAAAAAAAATCATTAACTACAGTCCAGAAAGCTTTTAAAAAAAATTATCTTCAAGTTTAATAATTAATTGTTTATATAAAATTACAGTGGCATTTTTGTCATATCTTAGTAAGTTTTTTCTTCAAAAAGGATAAAATATGAAAATATTTTTCAATATTAAAAAGAGGATATTGAAAAACAGTTAACCAGATTCTAAACCTTATTCTAAAATTATTATAGTTAAAAGTGTGATTTTTTTCTCTTTTTTTAAATTGACTGGAGTATAGTTAATTTACAATGTTGTGTTAGTTTCAGGTGCACAGCCAAGTGAATCTATTATATATCTATATCTCCACTCATTTTTTAGATTTTTTTTTCACATATAGGCCATCACAGGGCACTGAGTAGAGCTCCCTGTGCTATACAGTAGGTTCTTATTAGTTGTCTGTTTTACATTGTAGCCTGTATGTGTCAATCCCAATCTCCTTATTTACACCTTCCCCCAGTCCCCTAGTAAATTTGTTTGTTTTCTGTATCTGTGACTCTATCTGTTTTGTAAATAAGTTCATTTGTACCCTCTTTTTTAGATTCCATGTATAAGTGATATCATATATTTGTCTTTGTCTGATTTAGTTCACTCAGTATGGGAATCTCTGTGCATGCTAACTCACTTCAGTCATATCCAACTCTTTTCGACTCCACGGGCTATAGCCCACCGGGCTCCTCTGTTCATGGAATTCTCTAGACAAGAATACTGGAATGTGTTACCATTTCCTTCTCCAGGGGATCTCCCCAACTCAGGGATCGAACCTGCATCTCTTACGTCTCCTCTTTACCACTAGCGCCACCTGAGAAGCGTGTCTCTGCAAATGGCATTATCTTCTTTTTTACGGCTGAACAATATGCCACTGCCTACAGGTACCACAAATTCTTCATCCATTTCTCTGGGATTTTTGTTTGTTTGATTTTTTTTGGCTGTACTTCAAGGCATGTGGAATCTTAGTTCCCCAATCAGGAATAAAAAACGCTCATCCTCTGCAATGGAAGGTGGAATCTTAATCACTGGACTGCTGGGAAAGTCGCCTACCCATACCTCTGCTAATGGAGATTTAAGTTGCTTCCAGGGTGAGAAGCGGCTGCAACGCCGAGCGGAGGAGGCAGGAACCCGAAGGCAAGCAGGAGCTGGGTGGGGACCATGGCCGGGATCACCACCATAGAGGCGGTGAAGCGCAAGATCCAGGTTCTGCAGCAGCAGGCCGATGATGCAGAGGAGAGGGCCGAGCGCCTCCAGCGGGAAGTGGAGGGAGAAAGACGGGCCCGAGAACAGGCTGAGGCTGAGGTGGCCTCCTTGAACCGTAGGATCCAGCTGGTTGAAGAGGAGCTGGACCGAGCTCAAGAGCGCCTGGCCACTGCCCTGCAAAAGCTGGAGGAAGCTGAGAAAGCTGCTGATGAGAGCGAGAGAGGTATGAAGGTTATTGAAAACCGAGCCTTAAAAGATGAAGAAAAAATGGAACTCCAGGAAATCCAACTCAAAGAAGCTAAGCACATTGCAGAAGAGGCAGACAGGAAGTACGAAGAGGTGCCTCGCAAGCTGGTGATTATTGAGGGAGACTTGGAGCGCACAGAGGAGCGAGCCGAGCGGGCAGAGTCCCGTTGCCGAGAGATGGATGAGCAAATCAGACTGATGGACCAGAACCTGGAGTGTCTGAGTGCTGCTGAAGAAAAGTACTCTCAAAAAGAAGACAAATATGAGGAAGAGATAAAGATTCTTAGCGATAAACTCAAGGAGGCAGAGACCCGTGCTGAGTTTGCTGAGAGATCGGTAGCCAAGCTGGAAAAGACAATTGATGATTTGGAAGATAAACTGAAATGCACCAAAGGGAGCACCTCTGTACACAAAGGATGCTGGACCAGACTCTGCTTGACCTGAATGAGATGTAGAGCACCCCAGTCCCGCCCTGCCGCTGCTCCTCCCTCTCACCCCGACTCCGCTGAGGCCAGCCTGCCCGAAGCTGACCTTTAAACTGAGGGCTGATCTTTAACTGGAAGGCTGCTTTCTCCTTTCGCCACCTCTCCCACCCCCCTACTCCTGTGTCCTTTTCGCCAAACTGTCTCTGCCTCTCCCCAGAGATTCCAGTTGGGCTAGAGGCTGAGCACCTTTGGAAACAACGATTAAGGGAATGTGAGCACAATGCAAAGTGTCTTTAAAAGCATGTTGTGATGTACACATTTTGTAATTACCTTTTTTGTTGTTGATGTAACAACCATTTGTAAAAAACATTCCAGATAATTCTGTAGTTCTGAAGCAGCAGTCTAATCCCTTTCTCACTTTTGGAAGGTAACATTTCAGCTTAATACATATTGCCTTCTCCAGAGAGAAAGGGAAAAGGTTTGGGCCTGCCTTACTGAGAGCCTAGCAGCCGAGAGAAAGGCTCCATTTGGGGAAACCTCATTGCTCTGTAAAAAGTACCTGCCAAACCAGAAAGATGATTCCAGGAGGAGTTAGCAAAAAAAAAAAAGTGCTGTTCAGGTTTTCAGCTTTACGGTATCTTTGGACAACCTTTTTTTTTCATCAGAAGTGACCAAACAATTAAGATGGTGAAACCTCTGAGGCCAAATCCTTGTCCCAGCTCTACCCTGTTCCCAACTGCTCGCAGAATGGATCAGGTGCCCCTTATGTTGAAGTGACCACTTATTTGCTCTTCTGCCTCCTTGAAAGAAAGGAAAGAAAATTATGTTTTGCCACTGATTTAGCCATATGAAACTCATCTCATTACCCTTTTCTGCGTCTGAAGCTGCTGTCTCTAAAAAGTGCCATCTCATTGTGCTTTGTATCAGTTAGTGCTGGAAAAATCTTGAAAAGCGTATGTACAAAACTTTAAAAATTTTCTATTATTTTGGAACTTTGCTTCTTTGGGGTTGAGGCACACTGGTCACCCCTCTGCCTATTAAAGTTCTGTACAGTCTGTGGGCTAGCCATGTGCTGATCTTTCCAAGTTTCTTTCCCTACTCAGTCCCCCTTTTTTGATGAGGTTTCAGTGAGGTCTGTTAGGTGTGCATCTTGCAGCTTAATTGGCTTAAAATGTTCTCTCCTTTGGTGTGGTCTCTTTGGGGACCAACTGGGAGAAAAAAAAAAAACAATAGTGTAACTGTTTGATACTGAAAATTGATAAATGTCTTTTTGAAATAAAGAACCAGTCCCTCTAAAAAAAAATAATAATAATAAGTTGCTTCCATGTCCTGGCTATTGTAAATGGTGTTGCAGTGAGCATGGAGTGCATATATTTTTTGAATTTTGGTTCTCTCTGAGTATATGCCTAGGAGTGGGATTGCTGTGTCATATAGTAGTTCTAAAAAGTGTAATATTGATTCAGTCCCAGAGTTAAATGTTTTTTGCTGCATTCTAGCCTTGTGACTCAAGCTTGTCCTTCAGATCGCATTCTTTCTTTGCTGCATTGTGCTTCTTTTTTTATTTCTACCTGTTTCACAACCACTTCTCCCCCTCCCCTTTACTATTATCATTGTGTACTTTGTCTACTATTTTACAGTTGTTGCTTTTGTTTTTTTTCTTTGAAGGGACACATCAAATGCTGTTTACTTCCAAATCATAAATCTTTACATGTATTTTTTTCCTTTCATCTCAGTGCAATCTTCTAAATTTTTGATATCACAGATTTCTTTTAATAGATTCCATTTTTAGAAAACTTGTCTTTATACACACAGCCCACTCTTATGTTTTTATTTATTTTCATTTGTTATGTTTTTAATCTTGTATCAATGGTATTGCAGACATTATATAAATGATTTGCAACTTGTTTGTGCATTTAACATTTTGTTTTCAGACTTGATCATGCAGATACGTATAGGTCAGTGCAAGCTTTTATATTGTGTAATGTTCTTTGTATGATCAGTGTATTACTTTTTAAAAAATTTATTTTATTGAAGTATAGTTGATTTATAACGTGTTAGTTTCTGGTGTTCAGCAAAGTATATACATACATATATATATATATATCACACACAGAGAGAGATATATATACACACATATATATTCTTTGTCACATTCTTTTCCATTATGGTCTATCGCAGAACATTGAATATGGTTCCCTGTGTTATACAGTAGGACCTGGTTGTTTATCCATCCTATATATAATAGTTTGCACAGCAAATACATTAGTTTTTAGTCCTCTTTTCCACTGGTAGATATTTAGGCTATTCCCATTTATTTTGCTTCCACAAACATCACCTCATAAGCTCCCTATATGTTCTATGCTGAGCCTGAGCTTCCCAACCTTCCCACGTCACATTACAGACCGAACACAGCCCTACTGGCGTGGCAGATTGCAATCAGCACAGGATGGCACTGCTCCTGCAGGACGTGCTGATGAAAGCAATCCTGACTGCCCCCACCCCGGCCCAGCCATCAGGGGACACCTCAGAACATGCCCAAACCCCACACATCTGCATTCAACTTGGGGTACATCGTATGCTAGGGTATGGAAGCTCTGCACAGGAGGACAGACTCAAAAGGGAAATTACTGGGTGGGGGAACAGTCAGCTCCAGGAATTACTGGAGTAATTCAAGTAACTTGTAATTCAAGTCACTCTTCAAAGTGGTGTTTTCTCAATGCCTCTTTCAGTCTCGAGACTGTGTCTTTCCTCAGCTCTTGGAAATGTTTCAACTGTTTGATAATTTTCTAACCTTCACTTTATGTTCTCTTTCTCTCTTTCTCTCCCCTCCTCTTTTCCTCCTCCTCCTCTTCGTCACCTTTCTTCTCTTTCTGTCTGTCTCCCTCTCTATTTTTCTCCCTCTCTGTTTCTGCATGTTTCTCTCTCTCTCTGGATTTCCTAATAGTTAGGCACTATATCTGGATTAATCCTGGTTTAATCATCTATCTCTGACTGTTTTTGTCATATTTTCTGTCTCCTCTTTCTCTCTGTGGTCTCTGAAATGTGCTAAACATTATTTTTCATCTATGTTAATTACTTTATATTTTGTGAAACATAACCCCAGAGGCTTTTGTTGTGGGTATAGTTCACGACTCATTTTTCACTGTGCCATTTTTTTGTTCTATGGATGCAATGTTTTCTAAAACATCTCTGAGGATACTGATCATGCTTAATCACTGCCGTGTCTGACTCTTTTCGACCCCATTGACTGTAGCCCTCCAGGCTCTTCTGTCCTTGGGATTCTTCAGGCAAGAAAACTGGAGTGGGTAGCCATTCCCTTCTCTAGAGGATCGTCCCAACCCAGGGATCAAACCCAGGTCTCCTGCCTTGCAGGAGGAGTCTTTCCTGCCTGAGCCACCAAGAAAGGTCAAGGATACTGATCAAAGAGGTTTTCTGAATTTCCTCTGCTTCTTCCAAGATAAGTTTCTGTCTCTGCCTTTCTGTCTCGCTTTAGAATCCTGGTTGCTTTCTTTCACGCTACACGTTTTCTCTCATCTCCAGTGAGCCTCTAAAGGCTGATATAAACTCCAGGATTGGAGCAGGGACTGCTGACTTGAACTGTCCTCAGCAGGATTGGGCAGAGAAGCACCTGAGACTAAGTTAGGGCTCTGCTCCCCTCTCCTCTACAGCTATATTCCAGCAGGAGTAGCCTGTACTCTGGGTCTGCACACCAGCTGCCCAATTCCTTCCATAACTGGGCCCATTCCTCTGTGCCCAGGGCAGAGAGTTCTGGCAGCTCTGTGCACAGACTGGGATGGGGCAGAGGAATGCTGACCATCCTGTACACAGATCTTCAGACAGTGCTTGGTTTTCAGCCCTATTCTTCTCTCTTGCCCCTGAGTGTCAAGCCCTGGGCCCGTTCCAAATTCTATACGCAGAGCAGTCTCTTCCACGTTTCCTGTCCCCACCCCCAGCTGTGGCTCCTCATCTAGTTGTGGTTTCCTCTGGGCTGTGGTTTCCTTTGCTATTTCCTCCATCAACGCTCTTCTGTCTTCATTCAGTGTTCCAGAAATGAGCTGTGAGCTCTTGTCTGTGTGCACCCATCTATCAGCATCACGCTATCAGTGTTTGCTGTCTGGTGTTTACTGATTCCTGTCCTTTTGCCTTAACTTCTGAACTCATTGATGCCTAGATGTGGCTCCCAGCCCACACCAAAGCCAGTTCAAAGATCCAAGGACATCAGCGATCCCAGGTGAACCTGAAGGCTCTGAGGCCACAAGGACATCAGCGATCCCAGGTGAACCTGAAGGCTCTGATGCCAATGCTGGCTCCAAACGCACACGTTCAGCATGTTTGAATGCTTTGGGACATTTGAATGATGATGAATGGGTACAAGTTTGAGGCAAGAAGAGAAAGGTTTTGATCTGAATATTGGGCAAAAATTTACTGAGATGGAGGAGAGGAAACAGAAAAGAATAAGCGCAGACTCAAAGGCACATTCTAAGTTCAGTTCAGTTCACTCACTCTGTCCTGTCTGACCCCATGGACTGTAGCACACCAGGCCTCCCCATCCATCACAAACTCCCAGAGTTTACTCAAACTCATGCCCATTGAGTCAGTGATGCCATCCAACCATCTCATCCTCTGTTGACCCCTTCTCCTCCTGCCTTCAATCTTGCCCAGCATCAGGGTCCATTCAAATGAGTCAGCTCTTTGCATCAGGTGGCCAAAGTATTGGAGTTTCAGCTTCAACATAGTCCTTCCAATGAATATTCAGGATAGATTTCCTTTAGGATGGATTCCTTGGATCTCTGTGCAGTCAAAGGGACTGTCAAGAGTCTTTTCCAACACCACAGTTCAAGAGCATCAATTCTTCGGTACTCAACTCTCTTTATATCCAACTCTCACATCCATATGTGACTACTGGAAAAACCATAACTTTGACTAGACGAACCTTTGCTGGCAAAGTAATGTCTCTGCTTTTTAATATGCTGTCTAGGTTGGTCATAACTTTTCTTCCAAGGAGTAAGTATCTTTTAATTTAATGGCTGCAATCACCATCTGCAGTGATTTTGAAGCCCCCCCAAAATAAAGTCTGACACTGTTTCCACTGTTTCTTCATCTATTTGCCATGAAGTGATGGGACCGGATGCCATGATCTTAGTTTTCTGAATGTTGAGCTTTAAGCCAACTTTTTCACTCTCGTCTTTCACTTTCATCAAGAGGCTTTTTAGTTCCTCTTCACTTTCTGCCATAAGGGTGGTGTCATCTGCATATCTGAGGTTATTGATATTTCTCCCAGCAATCTTGATTGCAGCCTGTGCTTCCTCCAGCCCAGCATTTCGCATGATGTACTCTGCATAGAAGTTAAATAAGCAGGGTGACAATATACAGCCTTGACGTACTCCTTTTCCTATTTGGAACCAGTCTGTTGTTCCATGTCCAACTCTAACTGTTGCTTCCTAATCTGCATACAAATTTCTCAAGAGGCAGGTCAGGTGGTCTGGTATTCCCATCTCTTTCAGAATTTTCCATAGTTTACTGTGTCCACACAGTGAACGGCTTTGGCATAGTCAATAAAGCAGAAATAGATGTTTTTCTGGAACTCTTTGGCTTTTTTGATGATCCAGCGGATGTTGGCAATTTGATCTCTGGTTCCTCTGCCTTTTCTAAAACCAGCTTAAACATCTGGAAGTTCATAGTTCACATATTGCTGAAGTCTGGCTGGGAGAATTTTGAGCATTATTTTACTAGTGTGTGAGATAAGTGCAATTGTGTGGGTAGTTTGAGCATTCTTTGCATTGCCTTTCTTTGGGACTGGAATGAAAACTGACCTTTTCCAGTCCTGTGGCCACTGTGGAGTTTTCCAACTTTGCTGGCATATTGAATGCAGCACTTTCACAGCATCATGTTTCAGGATTTGAAATAGCTCAACTGGAATTCCATCACTTCCACTAGCTTTGTTCGTAGTGATGCTTCCTAATGCCTGCTTGACTTCACATTCCAGGATGTCTGACTCTAGGTGAGTGATCACACTACAATGATTGTCTGTGTCATGAAATGTTTTTTGTATAGTTCTTTTTTTTTTTTTGTGTGTGTGTGTGTGTGTATAGTTCTTCTGTGTATTCTTGCCACCTCTTCTCAATATTTTCTGCTTCTGTTAGGTCCATACAGTTTCTGTCCTTTATCGAGCCCATCTTTGCATGAAATGTTCCCTTGGTATCTCTCATTTTCTTGAAGAGATCTCTAGTCTTTCCTATTCTATTGTTTTCCTCTATTTCTTTGCACTGATCTCTGAGGAAGGCTTTCTTATCTCTCCTTGCTATTCTTTGGAACTCTGCATTCAAATGGGTATATCTTTCCTTTTCTCCTTTGCTTTTTGCTTCCCCTTTTTCACAGCTATTTGTAAGGCCTCCCCAGACAGCCATTTTGCCTTTTTGCATTTCTTCTTCTTGGGGATGGTCTTGATCTCTGTCTCCTATACAATGTCACGAACCTCTGTCCATAGTTCATCAGGCACTCTGTCAATCAGATCTAGGCCCTTAAATCTATTTCTCACTTCCACTGTATAATCATTAGGGATTTGATTTAGGTCATACTTGAATGGTCTAGTGGTTTCCCCCACTTTCTTCAGTTTAAGTCTGAATTTGGTAATAAGGAGTTCATGATCTGAGCCCCAGTCAGCTCCCAGTCTTGTTTTTGCTAAGTGTATAAAGCTTCTCCATCTTTGGCTGCAAAGAATATAATCTATCTGATTTTGGTGTTGACCATCTGGTAATGTCCATGTGTAGAGTCTTCTCTTTTGTTGTTGGAAGAGTGTTTGCTATGACCAGTGCATTCTCTTGGCAAAACTGTGTTAGCCTTTGTCCTGCTTCATTCTGTTCTCCAAGGCCAAATTTGCCTGTTACTCCAGGTGTTTCTTGACTTCCTACTTTTGCATTCCAGTCCCCTATAATGAAAAGGACGTCTTTTTTGGATGTTAGTTCTAGAAGGTCTTGTAGATCTTCACAGAACCATTCAACTTCAGCTTCTTTAGCATTACTGGTTGGGGCATAGACTTGGATTACCGTGATATTGAATGGTTTGCCTTGGAAACAAACAGATCATTCTGTCGTTTTTGAGACTGCATCGAAGCACTGCATTTCTGACTGTTTTGTTGACCATGATGGTTACTCCATTTCTTCTAAGGGATTCTTGCCCACAGCAGTAGATATAATGGTCATGTGAGAAAATGTCATTTGTCATCTGACAAAATGTGGTCCACTGGAGAAGGGAATGGCAAACCACTGCAGCATTCTTGCCTTGAGAACCCCATTAATAGTATGAAAAGGCAAAAAGATAGGAGATGAACTCTCCAGGTCTGTAGGTGCCCAATATGCTCCTGGAGATGAGTGGAGAAATAACTCCAGAAAGAATGAAGAATGGAGCCAAAGCAAAAACAACACCCAGGTGTGGATGTAACTGGTGATGGAAGCAAGGTCTGATGCTGTAAAGAGCAATATTGCATAGGAACCTGGAATGTCAGGTCCATGAATCAAGGCAAATTGGAAGTGATCAAACAGAGGAATGCAAGAGTGAACATCGACTTTTTAAGAATCAGCGAACTAAAATGGACTGGAATGGGTGAATTTAACTCAGATGACCATTATATCTACTACTATGGGCAAGGATCCTTTAGAAGAAATGGAATAGCCATCATAGTCAACAAAAGAGTCAGAAATGCAGGACATCTCTCAGTATATTATATTTGAGAAGCTTCTAATCATTACAGGGGTTCAGAATATGTCACCCCAAGATACACCACTTTGGAATATTGATGATTTTGAATTGAAGGTACTTGAGAAACAGCTGTTGCAAGAAGGACACCCCAAACTTCCTTTTCCCCCTTGAAAGCAGGAGATAAATCTCCTCTGTGTAAATTTCCCTTCCCACCAAGAGGGTAGAGGGCATTGTTACTATTGTTTCCTTGTCTAAAAGGTATAAAAGCCATCTGCTTTGACTTCCTTGAGTCCCATGTATTTTTTTAATTATTTCTTTTTAATTGAAGGATAATTGCTTTACAGTATTGTATTGGTTTCTGCCATACATCAACATGAATTAGTCGCAGGTATACATATGTCCACTCCCTCCTGAACTCCCCTCCCGCCTCTCACCCCATCCCACCCCTCTAGGCTGTCACAGAGCCCTGGTTTGAGTTCCCCGAGTCACAGCAAATTCCCGCTGTGTCTACTTTTCATAGGGTAGTGTGTTGTTTCCACACTACTCTCTTGATCCTTCCCACCCTCTCCCTCCCCTGCTGTGTCCACAAGTCTGCTCTCTGTATTTGCATCTCCACTGCTGCCTTGCAAATAGGTTCATCAGTACCATCTTTCTAGAGTCCATGTATATGCCTTAATATACGATATTTGTTTTTCTTTTTCTGACTTACTTCACTCTGTATAATAGGCTCCAGGTTCGTCCACCTCATTAGAACTGAGTTCCATATTTTCATGGACTTCTGTACCTACAAAATTAAATTCGTTTTTCTCCCATTAATCTGTTTTACGTCCATTTAATTACTAGACTAGCCACCTGGAAGGGAAGAAGAGAAGAGCTTTTCTCCCCTATCATACAAACAATTGCTTGGCAGCTCCTTTAAGTTCCTGCTTGGTTTACCACGGTTCAGAGAACTTTCAGCTGAGAACCAGAACTCCTTGAACAAGGAAAATTTTGAGCTTACTGCAAGTGGTATTTATCTACCAGCAACATTTTATACAGCATTAGAAATCATTCAAAGAAATATAGCAACTTAGTTGTAAACCTTGATTTTATTCATCATGTAATTGAATATTTGTACTGAGAGAACTAGGTCAAAAGTTCTGATTTTTCTCAGAGTATAAGGCATGATTATATATTTAAAGTGCTTCTTTGGGGAGGTTTGTTTTTCTTCATTTAATAACCCGTCTGCGATTTCTTTGTCTAATCCAGTAATTCCCTGAAGTGCAAGGGAAGACAGAAATTCCTCAGGGTAGGCATCCAGTGTTTTATGTTTGGTCAAAGTCGGGGATTAAATCAGCATGGTATAAATAATAAGTAATGACAAGCTAAGGCAAGTTTCACAATAAGTACTTTGTTTGGCAAAAGAAATTTAATAGACTTTAAAGACTGGAACCCAAGCTAGAGTGGGTAATTTAACATGAGTTAATATATGTGAATCAAAGATATAAACTCTGTCCTCCTGAGGTGTTTGTTTAAAAATCACGTTGCTGTATTTTTTTAATAGTTACTAATACTTAGAAGTTTGGCAACTTCTCATAAACATCCAAATTTTAAAAACCATGTAACATTGGATATGTGTGGGCATAGGAGTGGCTATCCATTAAGTAAGATGTACTCCAGGTTGTCAGGCTTCCCAGGCAGCAGTAGTGGTAAAGACCCTGTCTGCCAATGCAGGAGGCTTAAGAAACCTGGGTTCAGTCCCTGGATTGGGAAGATCCCCTGGAGGAGGGCATGGCAACCCACTCCAGTATTCTTGCCTAGAGAATCCCTTGGACAGAGGAGCCTGGTGGGCTACCATCCACGGGGTCACAAAGAGTCAGACATGACTGAAGCAACTTAGCATGCACGCAGTCCTGGTTGTCAAGGGCCTGTTACCCTGTCTGTACTCATGGGGTTGACCCCACCTGCTTTGGATACTCTTGTACCCACTTTATTCTGTTTTAGGATTGCAAAGAAAAGGGGATTGACTATTAAAAGCTTCCAAGAAAAGACAGAGAAACCAGCAGAATTCAGGCTTGAATTAAACCAGCAAGAGAAATTCATTCAGCAAGAGAAACTGAAAACATGAAGGAAAGGCAATAAAAGTATGCATGTTATTTCAGACCCTGAATACTAGCTGGAAGGCAAAATATGCCATATACTTTCTTACAAAGTGAGTAGTTCTCCGCAGAAATATTGTGTAAACTCAATTCAGTAAGTAGTTTTTCAACATCTATTTTATGCTTAACACCAAGTTGGGCCCTGAGGATGCCAAAATCAGGAAGTTCATCTCTGCCTCAAGGAAATCACAAACTAAAAGAGAAGACTAGCATATATAAATGCATAAAAATAAGTGGATTTACAACTCCAAAGTAAAAAGAAAAATAGCTCAATATAAGCCAGTGCTTACTTTGTGACACATAAAAAAAGAGCTTAAAGTGGACTGAAAATCTAAACATAAGAGCTAAAGCTATAAAACTCTTAGAAGAAAACATAGCAGAAAATCTTCATGATTTTGGCGTCTTCAATGTGACATCACAAATACAGCCAATAAAAGAAAAATAGATAAACTCCTTCTGTGTCAGTTCAATGGCTAAGAGTCTAAACTTCCAGGGCAGGGGACCCTGATTCGATCCCTGGTCAAGGAATTAGATCCCACATGCCACAAATAAGACCTGAAACGGGTAAATAAATAAATAACTATATATATTAAAAAAAAAAAAAACCTCTGTGCATCAAAGAAACACTCTCAACAGAGTAGAAAGACAACCCACAGAATGTGGGAAAATGTTTACAAATCACATACCTGATAAGGGATTAACATCTAGAATAGCTATCCAACAACACATGAGACGACTCTACACACAGACATCACCAGATGGTCAAAACCAAAATCAGACTGATTATAGTCTTTGCAGCCAAAAATGGAGAAGCTCTATACAGTCAGCAAAATCAAGACCTGGTGCTGACTGTGGCTCAGATCATGTGCTCCTTATTGCAAAATCCAGGCTTAACTTGAAAAAAGTAGGGAAAACCGCTAGGCCATTCAGGTATGACTTAAATCCATTATGATTATACAGTGGAGGTGACGAATAGATTCAAGGGATTAGATCTGATAGAGTGCCTGAAGAACTATGGACAGAGGTTCATAAAACCTCTGTCCATATACAGGAGACGGTGACCAAAATCATCCCAAAGAAAAAGAAATGCAAGAAGGCAAAGTGGTTGTCTCAGGAGGTTTTACAAATAGCTGAGAAAAGAAGAGAAGTGAAAGGCGAAGGAGAAAGGGAAAGATACACCCAACTGAATGCAGAGTTCCAGAGAAAAGCAAGGAGAGATAATAAAGCCTTCTTAAGTGAACACCGCAAAGAAATAGAAGAAGGCAATAGAATAGGGAAGACTAGAGATCTCTTCGAGAAAATGGGAGATATCAAAGGCACATTTATGCAAAGATGGGCACGATAAAGGATAGAAATGGTAAGGATTTAACAGAACCAGAAGAGATTTAAAAGAAGTGGCAAGAATACATAGAAGAACTATACAAAAAAAGATCTAATGACCAAATAACCACGATGGTGTGTTCACTCATCTAGAGCCAGACATCCTGGAGTGTGAAGTCAAGTGGTTTAGAGATGTGGGTTTCTCTTTGACATAATAAAACTGTTTTAAAGTTGACTGTGGTGATGGATGCATGATTCTGTGAATATAATAAAATCAATTCAGTTTTACATTTTAAATGGGTAAATTATATAGTATGTGAATACTCTCAATAAAGCTGTTATAAAATGCATAACACATTTGCTTTTTAACACATTTTGTTGTGGCAGATGCCTTATAGAGCCTGGTTTCAAGTATAAAGGGACAACAGCAGAAGGATGTGACTGTCCAACCTAAGAGGACAGGGGAGGTTTCATAGAGGAAGTGATTCACCAGACATACCCACAAACAAGAGAAAAGCTTTTTGGGGGGAGCAGAAAAGCATATACAAAGGCCGGGAAACATGGTAAAACCCAGAACTTTCGTAAGCATTTAGTTTGGCTGAAGAACAAGAGCGGCAAGAGGGACAAAGAAGGGGATGAAAGTCCAAGTTGTGGGGAATCCAGCTAGTGGGGTTAGGGAGGTCAGCCTTTATCCTGTAGGAGATGGGATCTAGAAAGATCCTCTGGCACCAGAATGGAGGATGAATCTGAGAGAATTGAGTACTTATTACTTCCTGCATTGTCCCACTGCAGTTAGTACAAGACACAATAAAATACATTTGTTTGTATAAGTATTTATATTCCAGTTGGGCTTCCTTGGTAGCTCAGATGGTAAAGAATCTGCCTGCGATGCAGGAGACCCAGGTTCTATCCCTGGGTCGGGAAGATAAATGTCAGTTTGTGACATTCTTGGGGGAAAGAAAGGGTCTTTTTGATCTTGGCATCCCTCAGCCCAGCCTGGTGCAAGGAATAAAGTAGGTGCTGGGAAAATACTATTGAATTGCTATTTATATGAGGATTCTAGAGAATACTACTTGGGTTATTACCTTAAAAATTACATGGGAGATTTTGTATGGCTCCTGTATTTTATTCACATAATGATATTAGGTGTCAAAAAACACCCTCAGGTGCCAGTTAAGAGATGACTTCTCAATAGGTGAGAGAATAGAGGTCTGAACTAGACCAATGGCTACAGGGATGAAGAAAATGGACTAACTTGAGAACTCTTTAAGAAGTAGATAACCCCCCAGGGGACAAATAGAAGTGGGCACAAGAAAGAGGTTTCTTGGCTCACTCCCAGAAACTAGTTGGGTATTATTGGTATAACAGTAGAGTTAGAATGTGTCAGGGGCAGAAGGCACCCAGGAATAAACAGATGAGAGAGGTGGGCTTAGCAAGGGGTGGGGCAGGAAAGTCAGAGTTGCATATGTGGAGTTTTAGGTGTTTGAGGAGCAAATAGATTTGAAATCCATGAGAACAGACCAGATTAGTTAATTCGGGGGGTGTGACCCGAAAAGCTTGCTTTAAAAAGCCCTGCACTGTACCAATTTTAAGGGCAAGATAGGTTGCACAATAAGGTGCATAAAAATACTACTGTACCGTACACTTAAAAATGGTGAATATGGTAAATTTTATGTTATATGTATTTTTTTAACCACAATAAAACAGTAAGAAATAAAAACATTTAGCTTCAATGTGAAAATAATATATGCTCACCATTGAAAAATTAAAACCATACATAAACTCTTTAAACCATAAATAGTCCACTGTACATAAGTAAAATGCAAGCCACAGATGTAATTTAAAACTTTCTTGCAACCACTTTAAAAAGAGATAGAAACATGTGAAATTCATTTTAATAAATTTTCATTTTTAATAATATATCAAAATGTTATTGTTTTGATATGTAATCAGCAGAAAGGATTAGTGAAGAGTTATTTTACATTCTCTTTTTTCACTAAAACTTCAGAATCCAGTGTGTATCTTATAGCACGTTTCAACTCAGACTAGCCACATTCAAGGGTTCAGTAGCCACATGTGGTTAGTGGCCACTGTACTGAATAGCAAGTATTAATTACAACCTTTTTCTTTTTATACTTCAAGTTATTAAAATACGTAGTCTTCTGTATTATCTTTTTGCTTCATAACTAAAAATAAACCAACATAAATTTTTTAAATGTTTTTTTCAGGGGGAAGAAGTGGAAACTGTGCAAAAAACTATTCTTTCAAGAGAACTTAGCTGCAAAATATAAGAGAAAGAGTGGTTAACTAAGATGATACAGGAAGGGAGGGAGTGTTGTTTTCTGATATTTAATAAGAGACACTTAAGCATATTTATAGGTCAAGGAAAGGAGACAAAAAGACAGCCCAAGACAGAAAATAAAGGAATAGGGGTGTTAAAAATTTATAGTAGTCTATCGCTATCCCATTATTTGGCCTTCTTATCACAAATTGAATTCCCAAGTGTATTGTATTTGGATCCAGATTTGCTATTCTGGGGGGCTTCCGTGGTGGTTCAGATGGTAAAGAATCCACCTACAGTGCAGAAGACTTGGGTTTGATCCCTGGGTCAGGAAAATCCCCTGGAGAAGGGAATGGCCCTGTTACGCCCAAGTCTCGAAATCTCCCAATGACCACCAGGGAGCCGATATCCGATACAAAAGCAAGAGAGTTTTTATTACCAAGCTCAAGCTGGGGCTCCCCCCAATACCGACGCAGCAGCTATAGGGAGGAGCCCTGAGCTCTGGGTTACATTGCTTATACAGGGTATTCTCGCATGAAAAATTCTAAAAACGGGAGTCTCCGGGTCTGATTGGTCACCTTCCGGTGAAGGGTTAGGTGTTGAGTTCTGATTGGTTCCCATTTCCCGGGCTTGATTCAAATTTCCCAGGCTGGCCAAGGGTTCTGATTGGTTCGCAGGTGGTGGGGTGAGGTCAGGGGATTTCCAAAGGTTCTTGGATTTCCAAAGGCTCTTTTCCCGGAACCTTACAAAATGGAGTAGCTTAGATTCTTCAGCCCATGGCATCCCAACGAGTCGCTGAGCAGCTGCTGCTGTTGCTAAGTCGTTTCAGTCATGTCCGACTCTGTGCGACCCCATAGATGGCAGCCCACCAGGCTCCCTGGGATTCTCCAGGCAAGAACACTGGAGTGGGTTGCCATTTTCTATTCCAATTCACTGTTCTATCTACTCATGCGCTGATACCATTCTGTTGTATTTACTGAGGCTTTATAAATGTGTTTTAATATCTGGTAAGACCATTATTTTCACCTCATTGTCCCCCTTCTTCTTAAGATTTTATTCCATTGGTTATTCTTGTTTGTTCATTTTTTTCATATACATTTTAAAATCAGCTTGTCTATTCCAAAAATAATCTTTATTTTTAAATTTTACGTATTTATTTTTGGCTTCACTGAGTCCTTGTTGCGTGGGCTTTCTCTAGTTGCAGTAAGCAGGGGCTACTCTCTGGTTTTGTTGGGTGGGCTCCTCATTGCGGTGGCTCCTCATTGCAGTGGCTTCTCTTGTTGCACAGCCTGGGCTGTAGGGCACACCAGCTAAGTAGTTATGGTGCACGGGTTTAGTTGCCCTTTGTCATGTGGGATATTCCTGGTCCAAGGATCAAACATGTGTCCCCTGGATTGGAAGGCAGATTCCTAACCACTGGACCACCAGGGAAGTCCAAAACAAAAATATCTTGATGATATGTTTATGAAGAAGAATTAACTCTTGGTCAATTCTATTCACATGTGCTCTTTCCTTCTGTTCTCAAACTAAACTACATTTCAATCTTACTTTTAAAGTACTCACAACAGCAGGAAATTAATAATGAAGAGAGATGGCCAACATTTGAGGCAGAAAAACAGAAAGAGTAGAGTCACAGAAGTCAGAGAAGAATGTGGCAGTGACAGAGAATTCCAAATGCTTAGACAGAATGAATGATACATAAATAGAAAAGTTTGTTTGGGTTTGCCTACAAGGAAGTGTCGGGGAGCTAAACTTGCCACCCCAAAATGTCCCTTTAGCATGCTGATTATTCTAGCTAAAATATTCAAGGCCCACAAGACTCAGGAAGAAAGTTTAACCTTCTCCCTAACTGCCTAAAATAATTTAAATAGAGGGCTTGTCCCCAGAATAGAGCGGCCACCAGAGATACCTGCACAGAATACAGTTTAGGTGTGGTGGCTGAACTCTAGGCAGGGTCTAGAGGTCAGAGTTCACTCTGTATCCCATTGTCTCTGCAGGGTTAGAGTTAGCCCAGCAAACATTTGTTTACCAAACATTTGTTTTTCTATCTTTGGGTTGTCTTCCTTCCCTCTGAAGTCCCAAACTACTACCCCAACATCCTCTTTGTCTCTAGCTGATGGTATTTGTGTGAGGATTTCAACATTTTTGGTGAGTTACTCAGTTTTCCTGGATCTCTCCCATGTGTACATGTTATTAAATTTTTTTTTCTCCACTTAACTTGTTTCACATCAATTTAATTCTTAGACCAGCTAGAAGAAACTAGAAGGACAGACAGAAATTTCTTTCAGATAGAAATAATTGGTAACCTTGACAAGAAGAATTTCCATGGAGTTGTAGGGACAAAGGCCCAATTTCTGGGTGCTGAGGAAAGATTGGGAGACCAAATGAATCGGGTGTGTGTGTTCATTGCAAAGCAACAGAGAGGGACTGGGCATTAGATGGTAGCTGCAAAATTGGATGGGGAGCATTTTAATGAAGAAGATGTGAAAACATTCATAGCCTGAGAGGAGATATGTAGTAGAGAACAGGAGGTTAAAAATAGAAGGAAAGGAAGATGGAGCAAAAGATGAGGAGGTGTGACTCAGAGCACAGGTGGAGGATGAATCTTGGACCTGAGGTCATTTTAAAAAGAAAGTGTCAACGTGTTTGCAAGTGTGGGATGGAGAACTGATTGGATCTATTTTTGCTGTCAGGTAGGACTCAGGTCAAATGCAAGATGCTGAGGGACACTAATTGATCAGGAAAAACGTGACCCTCGTTTGTAGTAACACCATTTGCTTGGTTATACTCCTTGGTGCTTGCATCCGAATGGAGGGTCAGCTGCAAACTGATTCAAAGTTAGAAGGATAAGGAGATAAGGGCATAGAGGATACAGATGGAAAAGAAGTTGATGTCATCAGTCACAGGATCTGGGGTGATCAATGAGGTAAGGAAATGAACAAAGGGCAGGAACAAGAGGACATAAATAACTGGCAGCGACAGAAAGGAAATGTCAAAGGACACGTGAGCTCTAAACCAATGCTGCTATGTGGCAGGATGCTATGGACTGAATGTTTGCATTTGCCCCCTCCAACTTCGTGTGCTGAAATCCTAATCCCAACGTGATGGTATTAGGAAATAGGGCCTTTGGGAGGTGACTAGGTCTTGAGGGTGAAGCCCTCACGAATGGGATTCACCCTCTTATAAAAGAAATCCTAAGAGCCCCCTCTCCCCTTCCATTATGTGAGGGTTCTTTGTGGAGAGGTCTGTCTATGAACCAGGAAGAGCCCTCACCAGCCAACAAATCTGTGGGCACCTTGATCACGGACTTTCGTTTCCCAGGACCGTGAGAAAAAATTCCATTTTTAATAAGCTGCCCAGTTTATGGCTTCTTAGTCCGTAGCAGTCTGCATGGGCTAAGACACGGTGCAAGGAATGTGAAATGCTAGGGGGCTGCTTGTTTGGAGAGTAAACTTGAGAGTTTATAGTTTCAAAAGGGCAACTATTCCTAAGAACTGATTATCCCTAGGATTTAGCTATGAGACTGGCTAAATGAATTGAAATGGAGATGAATATATCTGGAGTTAAGGAACTATAAGAACAAGCTACTCAATTGGCCTGTGAACCCTGAAATCATCCAGATGTTGGCAGTTACAGTGAAGTGACATACTGAGAGTCACATGTCACAATTTTGATGAATCTGAAAGAAGCCCCAGAACACTGCAATGCTTTTCACACTTTAAAAAGATAAATACAAATACAGTGTGCACTCAAATACATGTGCATAACTGGAATAAAACAAGTGTTTTGCAAAAATAATTTTATTTGTTAATTTCTGAACAACAGAATGGGAAAGACTAGAGATCTCTTCAAGAAAATGAGAGATACCAAGGGAACATTTCATGCAAAGATGGGCTCAATAAAGGACAGAAATGGTCTGGACCTAACAGAAGCAGAAGATATTGAGAAGAGGTGGCAAGAATACACAGAAGAACTGTACAAAAAAGATTTTCATGACCAGATAATCATGATGGTGTGATCACTCATCTAGAACCAGACATCCTGGAATGTGAAGTCAAGTGGGCCTTAGAAAGCATCACTACGAACAAAGCTAGTAGAAGTGATGGAATTCCAGTTGAGCTATTTCAAATCCTGAAAGATGATGCTGTGAAAGTGCTGCATTAAATATGCCAGCAAAGTTGGAAAACTCAGCAGTGGCCACAGGACTGGAAAAGGTCCGTTTTCATTCCAGTTCCAAAGAAAGCAATGCCAAAGAATGCTCAGACTACCCACACAATTGCACTTGTCTCACATGCTAGTAAAGTAATGCTCAAAATTCTCCAAGACAGGCTTCAGCAATACATGAACCGTGAACTTCCTGATGTTCAAGCTGGTTTTAGAAAAGTCAGAGGAACCAGAGATCAAATTGCCAACATCCGCTGGATCATCGAAAAAGCCAGTGAGTTCCAGAAAAACATCTATTTCTGCTTTATTGACTATGCCAAAGCCTTTGACCTGCCTCTTAAGAAATCTGTATGCAGGTCAGGAAGCAACAGTTAGAACTGGACATGGAACAATAGATTGGTTCCAAATAGGAAAAGGAGTACGTCAAGGCTGTCTATTGTCACCCTGCTTATTTAACTTATATGCAGAGAACATCATGAGAAACGCTGGACTGGAAGAAACACAAGCTGGAATCAAGATTGCCGGAGGAAATATCAATAACCTCAGATGTGCAAATTACACCACACTTATGGCAGAAAGTGAAGAGGAACTAAAGAGCCTCTTGATGAAAGTGAAAGAGGAGAGTGGAAAAGTTGGCTTAAAGCTCAACATTCAGAAAACGAAGATCATGGCATCCGATCCCACCACTTCATGGGAAATAGATGGGGAAACAGTGTCAGACTTTATTTTTTGGGGCTCCAAAATCACTGCAGATGGTAACTGCAGCCATGAAATTAAAAGACGCTTACTCCTTGGAAGAAAAGTTATGACCAACCTAGATAGCATATTCAAAAGCAGAGATATTACTTTGCCAACTAAGGTCCGCCTAGTCAAGGCTATGGTTTTTCCAGTAGTCATGTATGGACATGAGAGCTGGACTGTGAGGAAGGCTGAGCACTGAAGAATTCATGTGTTTGAACTGTGGTGTTGGAGAAGACTCTTGAGAGTCCCTTGGACTGCAAGGAGATCCAACCAGTCCATTCTGAAGGAGATCAGCTCTGGGATTTCTTTGGAAGGAATGATGCTAAAGCTGAAACTCCAGTACTTTGGCCACCTCATGCGAAGAGTTGGCTCATTGGAAAAGACTCCGATGCTGGGAGGGATTGGGGGCAGGAGGAGAACGGGATGACAGAGGATGAGATGGCTGGATGGCATCACTGACTTGATGGACGTGAGTCTGAGTGAACTCCGGGAGATGGTGATGGACAGGGAGGCCTGGCGTGCTGCGATTCATGGGGTCGCAAAGAGTCGGACACGACTGAGCGACTGAACTGAACTGATACTTTGGTAAATACAAAGTGTGAAAACTATATCCCAAAGGACAGTTTAAAAGAATGTTCTTCTTGCACACTCATGCATGCTAAGTCACTTCAGTCATGTCTGACTCTTTGCAAGCCAATGGACTCTAGACTGCCAGAGCCCCAGAATCCATGGGATTCTCCAGTCGAGAATACTGGAGTGGGTTGCCATGTCTTCCTCCAGGGGATTTTCCTGGCCCTGGATTGAATCTGGGATTCTTAGGTCTCCTGCATTGGCAGGTGTGTTCTTTACCACTATCGCCACCTGGGAAACCCTCCTCACGCACAGAATCCCCAGTCTCCAAAAAAATTTTGTCACTTTGGGACTTCCCTGGTGGTCCAGTGGTTAAGACTCCAGGCCTGCAATACAGGGGGCCCTGGGTTTGATCCTGGTCAGAGAACTGAATCCCACATGACGCAACTACTATGTGCTGCAATGAGGATGAATATCAGACTTGGCACAGCCAAACAAATAAACAAATGAAAATGAATATGGAAAAAAAAGACAAACAAAGAACAGCATCCTCGTTTTTATAGCTTTCCTTCAATCAATCATTTGTAAGATGAACTAATATGAGAAGTTTCCATTTTTAAATTTCTCTTCACATTCTAACGAATGCCCTTGGTTAATTGCCACCGCATTTAGGCACAGGGAGGTACACTGTTTGCATGTATTAGAAGGTGGGTACACACAGGATGTCTGGGACAGGGGAAGTTCCATCTGAGCCCTCCCCAGACCCAGTCATCTCTCCTGCTTATGTTTCCTCTGTGAGCTAGAAACACTGTCCTGACAGTCCCTGGGAACAGAGCTGCATAAGCAGAAGCTGCTGCTTTTCCTTTTTCCTTCTATAGTCTGGTAGTTTGAATGTATTTTGAAATAGTAGACCTGTGACATGCCCTGAAAAATATGTACAACGAAGATGAGCTAATTAAATAATGCAATGTGATGATGAAAATAATGCAATGTGATGATGAAAATAATGTAGAATCATACTTTCTAACATTAAAATAGAGTATCAAGGGCCAGGAGGGATGACATTCATGGCAAGAGGTAGGGAAAGGAAGGATGAGATAAGTGTCTGACTTCAGAAATGGTTTTCCTTTCACCAAAATTGCAAAGAAAGCCTGGTGCTTTAGGGCAGTGGTCTCACCCAGCTGGGAAAAAAAAAAGTGTAGGCACACACACCCATATCCCAACACTGTCTTTCTTAGAGGTCACCTTGTACAACTGCCGGACAGTTTCCTGGAAGGAGAAACAGTGGCTCAGAGGGAGGAGCAGGCAAGACACAGTCCTGTAGATTCTGCCTGTCATTGGTTCCTGGAAGCAGGAGGAGTTCCAGACACTGCTGACTGTACAGGAACAAAAGCAAGGGCTGTCTCCAGGCCACAGGGAACTGAATCCAATCCCAGGTGAGCCAATACTAATATTGGCCAACACTCTTTTTTTCTAAGGATGACTGTGTTTTCTGAAGGCTGCAGAGACATCTAACGAGTGACAACCAGAGACTTGTCTTTTGTTCTACATAGATAACACCACTGACCCAGTTTAGCTTCAGCAAGTGCTTACACAAACAGCATAAGTAGGTCTAGACCACTTTTTTGTTTATGTGACAGGAACAGCCTGTCTACTTGCCAAGGTGGGCCAGTCCTCTGACGCTGCAGCTACGTTCGCAGAGGTAGCAGAAGAGTTAAAATAGATTTGCTTGAGCTTTTTCTTCTTTAAGTGATAAGCAGGGGAAGAAAGTTGGATGGTTTACATTTCTAGACCTATCTGATTGAAAAAACCTAAAAGTTTCATAGCGCAGTATGCTTGCAAGCTTCTGGTTTGCTTATATACTGCTTTTTATAAATTTAATTTCTCTCAATTAAAGGGAAAAACTTTTTCCAAAAGAATTTATTCATTTTATTTTTGGTTGCACTGAGTCTTCATTGCTGTGTTAAGACTCTCTCTAGTTTCAGAGAGTGGGGGCTATTCTCTAGTTGCTGTATGTGGGGCTTCTCATTGTGGTAGCTTCTCCTGTTGCAGGGCCTGGGCCCAAGGCACGTGGGCTCAGTAGTTGTGGCATGTGGGCTCAGTAGTTGTGGCACATGGGTTTAGTTTCTCCATGGCATGGGAAAAGCTTTTTGATAATCAAAGATCACAGTGTAGTCACTGGGAGTTTCTAAGAGCTAGTCCTTTGTCCTTTTAGCATCCTATTGACATTCTTGAAAACATCTTAGCTTCCTGGCAGCAACAGGTGTTCCAGGTCTCCTGTGAGTTTTCTGTGCCCTGAGACATGTACTCAGCTATTCTCCAAGATGCCCTGGATTCTTCTAGGGGAGAATAGATTTGGAAACACAGGATGGATGTTCAGGATATACATGAGAAATGGTAGGCAGAAACACTATAGTAGATGCTGAGACAATTTTTTTAACAGGAGGAATGTTTCTGTGAGTTTACACTGACATTTCCACTTTGAGTTTAGATATGTTTTTCTCTGCTGCACATTTTAAAAGTCCTCAGGCAAACTATAATTGTATTACATGTCTTTCCCTATCATTATTGGGCGGTCAACATGTGATACATGTGATAGATAAAATACTCAACAACAAAGCATTTTATGGGACTTCCCTAGTGGTCCAGTGGTTAAGATGCTGCCTTCCAACACGGGGAATGCAGATTCAATCCCTGGTTAGGGAAGTAAGGTCCCACATGCCGTAGGATTCAACCAAAATTTTTTAAAAAGAAGAAATATATATATTTTTAAAAGCATGCTATTAAACAAATTAATATAAATCATTCATTTCCTTTACTATGTTAAAGCCATTTTCTTAGGTCCTGCCTTTTATTTACTAACTAGGCCAGTTAACCGACATTTCTCACCACTGCAGTACGACGCTGACCCTCATATCTAGGAGGCAGGGGGAGATCTGAATTGTTTTCAGTCCCCGTGATTGTAGTCCCTAGCTTGTTTCTTCTCTTCTCTCATAGATGGGCCTGGTTATTTGGTTTTCTAAAAGCTTTACTGAGATATTTCAGTTCAGTTCAGTTCAGTCACTCAGTCGTGTCCGACTCTGCGACCCCATGGACTGCAGCACACCAGGCCTCCCTGTCCATCACCAACTCCTGGAGTTTACTCAAACTCATGCCCATTGAGTCAGTGATGCCATCCAACCATCTCATCCTCTGTCGACCCCTTCTCCTCCTGCCTTCAATCTTGCCCAGCATCAGGGTCCTTTCAAATGAGTCAGTTCTTCGCATCAGGTGGCCAAAGTATTGGAGTTTCAGCTTCAACATCAGTCCTTCCAATGAATATTCAGGACTGATTTCCTTTAGGATGGACTGGTAGGATCTCCTTGCAATCCAAGGGACTCTCAAGAGTCTTCTCCAACACCACAGTTCAAAAGCATCAATTCTTCAGCTCTTAGCCTTCCAACTCTCACATCCATATGTGACTACTGGAAAAACCATAGACCTAACTAGATGGACCTCTGTTGGCAAAGGAATGTCTCTGCTTTTTAATATGCTGTCTGGTTGGTCATAACTTTTCTTCAAAGGAGCAAGTGTCTTTTAATTTCATGGCTGTAGTCACAATCTACAGTGATTTTGGAGCCCCCCCCCAAAATAAAGTCTGCCACTGTTTCCACTTTCTCCATCTATTTCCCATGAAGTGATGGGATTGGATGCCATGATCTTTGTTTTCTGAATGTTGAGCTTTAAGCCAACTTTTTCACTCTCGTCTTTTACTTTCATCAGAGATATTTAGGCTGTCCCAAACTATGCCTCAATGGCATATTGATTATTTTGAATTAAAGTTACTTAAAAAACAACCTTTGCAGGAGAGACACACTGACCCTCCTTTCTGTCTCCCTGAAAGCAGGAAATTAATCTCTCATATGAAAGGTACATTCCCTGCATGGGGAAGTAGAAGAACACCTTATCAGTAGAGATAGGGAATTCATGCCTATCTAAACAAACCTTATTTAACTCACTGCTCCAAGTCCAAACTCTAGATTCTTGACTATGTAAGCATCCAAAGCCTAAATTTCTTTGTCCTGACAATTCTTCACAAATTTATTTTTTATTTGTCTAAAAAGTATGAAAGCTGCCTGCCTTGGTTACTTCTCAGATTCCATTTCTATGAAACTTGTGTGTATAGAAATTAAAATTTGTTTGGTTTTCTCCTGTTATCTTGTCTTTTGTCAATTTTATTATGAATTCGGGCATTAGAACTCAAGAGGGGTAGGAGGGGAATTTTCCCCTCCTTGACAATAAACTTTGTCAATTGAAAAAAAAAAAAAAAAGTACATGTGACCTAAAAGTTGAGAGATTTATTTGGTGGGAATCATGAGGACTTCAAGCCCAGGAGACAGCATCTCAGTTCAGTTCAGTTCAGTTTAGTCACTCAGTAGTGTCCGATTCTTTGCGACCCCATGAATCGCAGCACACCAGGCCTCCCTGTCCAGCACCAACTCCTGGAGTTCACTCAGACTCACATCCATCGAGTCCGTGATGCCATCCACCCATCTCATCCTCGGTCGTCCCCTTCTTCTCCTGCTGCCAATCCCTCCCAGCATCAGAGTCTTTTCCAATGAGTCAACTCTTCTCATCAGGTGGCCAAAGTACTGGAGTTTCAGCTTTAGTATCATTCCCTCCAAAGAAATCCCAGGGTTGATCTCCTTTAGAATGGACTGGTTGGATCTCCTTGCAGTCCAAGGGACTCTCAAGAGTCTTCTCCAACACCACAGTTCCAAAGCATCAATTCTTCGGTGCTCAGTTTTCCTCACAGTCCAACTCTCACATCCATACATGACTACTGGAAAAACCATAGCCTTGACTAGAAGGGCCTTAGTCGGCAAAGTAATGTCTCTGCTTTTGAATATACTATCTAGGTTGGTCATAACTTTTCTTCCAAGGAGTAAGCGTCTTTTAATTTCATGGCTGTAGTCACCATCTGCAGTGATTTTGGAGCCCCCCCAAAATAAAGTCTGACACTGTTTCCACTGTTTCCCCATCTATTTCCCATGAAGTAATTGGACCAGATGCCATGATCTTCGTTTTCTGAATGTTGAGCTTTAAGCCAACTTTTTCACTCTCCTCTTTCACTTTCATCAAGAGACTTTTTAGTCCCTCTTCACTGTCTGCCATAAGGGTGGTGTCATTTGCATATCTGAGGTTATTGATATTTCTCCCGGCAATCTTGGTGACCCCAGAAAACTGATTCCTAGGGAGAGGGGAGGAGCCAGGCTATATAGAAGTTTGCAGCAAGGGGCAGGTAATCTGAATATTAAAAGATTACTGTTAACTAAGGAAAACCAGATCTCTCACATTAAGGGATCTAGTGTTCCTCTATGTATGGGAAAATGCAAGTGATCAGGCTTACTGAAATCATTTCTTTCATATGCATCTCAGCTATCTGGGGCCAGATCCTGCTTTTTGATTGTTCTCACCCTTAATTCCAGTCCCGTCACTTCTTGGCAAATAGATGGGGAAAGATGGAAACAGTGGTAGAATTTATTTTCTTGGGCTTCAAAATCACTGCAGATGGTGACTGCAGTCATGAAATTATTTTCTTCCACCCTTGCTCCTTGGAAGAAAAGCTATGCTTTAATATGCTAGGCAGCATATTAAAAAGGAAAGACATCATTTTGCCAACAAAGGTCTGTCTAGTCAATGCTATTGTTTTTCCAGTAGTCACGTACAGATGTGAGAGTTGGACCATAAAGAAGGCTGAGCACCGAAGAATTGATGCTTTCGAACTGTGGTGTTGGAGACTTGAGAATCCCTTGGACTGCAAGGAGATCAAACCAGTCAATCCTAAAGGAAATCAACCTGAATATTCATTGGAAGGACTGATGTTGAAGCTGAAGCTCCAATACTTTGGCCACATGATGCAAAGAACCGACTCATTGGAAAAGACCCTGATGCTGGGAAAGATTGAAGGCAGGAGGAGAAGGGGGTGACAGAGGATGAGCTGATTGGATGGCATCATCAACTCACTGGACATGAAATTGAGCAAGCACCAGGAGATAGTGAAGGACAGGGAAGCCTGGTGTGGTGCAGTCCATGGAGTCCCAGAGAGTCGGACGCAACTTTGTGACTGAACAGCAGCAATCCTTAATTCCTCGTTTACCATAAGGGGTAGCAGATGTGGTCAATTTCTGCCTCTTACACTTTCTCCTATTCCCCCTCCCCCCATCCCCCACTGCCACTCCAGCTCCTCAGCACTTATGGGGGAGGAAGTGGCTCATCGCTGCCGAGTAGCTGATATTGTTTTACCTGGGCTCAGAAATTTGCATTTGGAAGGCTGGAATCCCTGATGTCTGTGACATGGCTTGTTTACTAGCACAGCAGAAAATACTCTATTTCACAGAAATATTTCATTTCACAACTTTATATAAGAGGAAAAAACAGTTTTCCTTCTACCTATTTTAGATTCATTGGCCGGAACTCCATAAATTAGACTAACAAAAGATAGATTAACAAGAGAAAGAGAAGTTCATACAGGCTAGAGCACTCAGAGATGAGTGACTCCAAGAGGTAACCAGGGCTTATATTGCATCTCTAAAAATCGGTAATACCTTTTTAGAGAAGTGGCAAGACAAAGCAAAGATTGTTTAGGGGCCACAAATTGCAGGAAGTTAAATACATGAGGAAATTGATGGAATATGAGCTACTTGCAATGCAGGTTCCTCTGTCGTGTCTCGGGACTGATCTGGGTCTAGTGTTGTTAGGGTGATTAACTTCATCCTTCCTGGTAGAGAAAGGAGGATGGGGACACCTTTACTAAATTCATGTATTTTTAGGCAAATGGGAGGGGGGAGGGTTTTTCCTGCACCTGCTGCTTCTCAACTGCCTTCAGCCTAAAATAATACTTATGTCAAACTGGCACATTTTGGGTGGCACATTCTGCTACGCTTTACCGTACAGTTCATTCATTTAAAGTATATGTCAACGTTTTCAGTATATTCATAGAGCTGTGCAATCACCACTGCAATCTAATTTTAGAACATATTTTGTTCTCGCACCCCCACAAAAGAAACTTCATACCTATCAGCTTTCAATCCTCATTCACCCCCCAACTTAGGCCCTGTTTTACATTTCTACCAGCACCACATGAAGATACCAATTTCTCTACATTCTTGCCAGCGTTCGTTCCATCCTTCTGTTTACTCCAGTGAGTGTGAGTGAAGTATTCTCACTGTGCGTGTAATTGGCAGATCCCTAATGACAAGGAAATCAAACCAAGTGAATCTTAAAGGAAACCAACCTTGAATATTCACTGGAAGGACTGATGCTGAAGCTGAAAATCCATTACTTTGGTCACCTGATGGGAACAGCTGATTCACTGGGTAAGACCCTGATGATGGGAAAGATTGAAGACAGGAGAAGAGAGCAACAGAGGATGAGATGATTGTATGGCATCCTGATTCAATAGACACGAACTTAGGCAAACTCTGGGAGGTGACGAGGGACAGGGGAGCCTGGAGTGTTGCAATCCACGGTATTGCAAAGAGTCAGGCATGACTTGGCAACTGAACAACAACAATGACTTGATGATGTTGAACACCTTCTCAGGAGCTTTTGACTATGTCTTTGGAGAAATATCTGTTCAAATCCTGTGTCTAGTTTTTAATTGGGTTATTTGTCATTTTCTTATTGAGTTGTAGGAGTTCTTTATCTGTTCTAGACACAACTCAAATATCCAATTTTCTCCCATTCTCTGAGTTGTCTTTTCCTTTGTTTAGTGATATCATATATAACACTGATAGTGCCTAGCATTTTGATGTGATCTAATTCATCTATTTTTTTCTCTTGTTGCTTTTTTGGTATTATATCTAAGAAACTAGCTCCTATAACAAATTCACAAGACTTCCTCCTATGTTTTCTTCAAAGAGTTTAATAGTTTTGGCTCTTGTATTTAGGTCTATGAGTCATTTTGAGTTAATTTTTGCAGAGTTTGATAAGTGTTCAACTTATTTTATTGCATGTGGATGTTCAATTGTCCCAGCACCATTTGTTGAAGGGGCAATTCTTTCCCCTTGGAATGCTCTTGGAACATTTATCAGAATCATGTGACCATCATGTGAGGGTTTATTTCCAGTTCCTTAGTGTGTTTCATGGATCGAGGGAAGCTGGGCCTTTCCTCTCTGCATAACTCAGTTGCTAAGACACATTCTGACCCTATGAAGGGTCTTCTTACAAGTTCCTTTCCTTCAGCTCTGTGGGGTTGGATCTGTGTCTCCTGGCATCTCTGACCTAAGACCTTTGTTCTGCTCACTGCATCTCTGCCTATTTTAGAAACCAGTCTGTATGGTTCAGGTCTTAGAATAGAAGCTCCCACCTGCCTTCCATGCAGTGACTGCTTCCAGGCTCCTCTGGGGTGTGGGCCTGTGATAGCAGAATGTGCCCTTTGACCCAGTTGTTCGTGCTTCACTCTCTGCTGTGCCCTGACACCAGTTACTGCCTGGCTGCTGAGACCTCAGCTACATCAGGTCACTGGCTGTTTCACTGGGTGACAATCCACCCAGACTTGGTGGCTTCAGATAACAACCATTGTTTCATTTGTGCAAAATCCTGTAGCTCAGGATCCAGGGCAGGGTTCAGGTGGGTAGTCCTGCTCCACGTTGTGTTGGTGGGCTGAGATCCCTGTGGCTGGCACTGGAGAACCTGGCCTTGTGGTGGTTGACGCCTGGGGTTGGCTGGATCTCTCTCTCTCTCTCCACATGGCTCTTTATATGTGTTCATGGAGGGAGGAAGAGGAGCATGGCATTTCCATAGCCCCATCTGGGAAGTTACACTTCTGCATTGTCATGGTCAAAGTCAGTCCAGGGCCAGGTGAGATGCAAAGGGGAGGACTCAGATCTACCCCCTGATGGAAGGGTGACATCCTCACACGGAGGAAGAGCAAAGGGGATGCTGAAGCCTTCTTTGGAAACAAAATCTACCCCCAGGTCCCCACACTGACTTTCCCTGTGAATGGCCTCTAACTAACTAAATGTCCATGATAAGGAAAACGACAGTGTCTCACTAAGTCCCGAGCAGAGTCAAATGCCTTCGGAATCATTGAATAAACGTTTAGATTTAGTGTTGTGGTTGTTTAACTTCTATTTTTCATAAAGAAAAATGACTGTTACAATGATTTTGTCTTGTAAGCATTTTCGCCTAGAAATGTGTTCCAAAATTTACCGGTGATTTTACTATTGTTGACTCCTCCATAATAGGAGTTTGGTGAAATCTCCATGGGACGCATTCAAATGTTACGTGAAGTAAAAAGTATGCCATTAGGCAGCGATTCTCCCCAACTGGATGTTTCAGGAGACTTTAAGGTAGAGGCGGGCACACAAGAAATAACAGTACTTATTACATCTAGTGACTTTAACAACCACTGCCCCCCAAGAAAGTTCAAAGATGTCAGAAATAAGTTCTTTTATTTTCTGTACACAGTGATGAGAGGCAAGAATGAGCCAGTGAGCCAGCAGGGTGGGGGAAAGATTCGCCACTGGTGAGATGGGAAGGCCTTGGAGAGGGCATTTGTCCCCTTGGATGGGGCGCAAGGCACTCACACCCACGTCCCTGCTCCACTGCTTTAGTTTTATTTCTTTATTTGTTTATATCCTTCTTTGGCTTCACTGGGTCTTTGTTGCTGGGTGTGAGCTCCCTCTGTTGCAGTGCTCTGGATTCTCACTGCCTTGGCTTCTGTTGCTGCAGAGCACGGGCTCTAGGGCCTGTGGGCTCCAGGAGTTGTGGCGCTCTGGTTTAGCTTCCCCAAGGCATCTTGGGGATTCTTTCTGGACCAGCAATGGAGCCCATATCCTCAGTATTGGCAGGTGGATTCTTAACCACTGGACCACCAGGGAAGTCCACCTACTGCTTTTGTTATTGACAGAAAACTAGCTTTCCTTACTGAAGATGTAATACAACAGACAGCAATTTTTGTTGTTGCTGTTGTTCAGCTGCTAAATCATGTCTGACTCTTTGTGGCCCCATGGACTGTAGCCCTCCCTGCTCCTCTGTCCATGGAATTCTCCAGGTAAGAATACTGGAGTGGGTTGCTTTCTCCAGGGGATCTGCCCCACTCAGGGATCAAACCTGCATCTCCTGCTTGGCAGGCAGATTCTTTACCACTGATCCACAGATAACAAATCCTTCTATAAATGGTTTAGATGGATTTTCTATGAAGAAAAATAATTCTCTTGCTGTGTCAATCTGAGTAAACCATCTAAAGAATTGTTGGCATCTGGGAACATTTCAGCCTTACAGAAAAGGTGTCAAGTCTAAAGATAATGTACAGCCTGACATATTTCTTCTTGTACCAATGAATTAATCTGAAGGAAAAACAAACTGAAAATGCTGTAGACATTGAATTCTCTGTGGCCCGACCTAGAGACAGCAGAGAGGACTTTACATCTTAGGTTGATAAATGCTGCTGCATGGACACTGACTAGGATACAAACCCAAACCAACCATAATTCAAGGAGAGTTGGGCACCAGCCACAAGTCAGGCCTCTTAGATTAATATAGACATACCCAGAAACGCTGGCTGTTTTCCCTGGACTAGGAGGGGGTGTGGATTACACTGTGAAAGGGTTTAAGTGGGATTCTGTGGGTCAGTGGCCTCTTTTCCAGCAAACACTTGTGACTCTGCATGAGAAACATCCCAGCACATTCTCTTCAGACCACAGTAATCACAAAAAGAAAGCCTTAAAAAGAAATTGAAAAAGCCATTTTAATTAGGTTAAATTTCCATATCTGTAAGAGTTCTACCTTCTAGTGAAGAAATAACTTTCTTCTGCATAAAAATTTGCCATTTCAGTGCCAACATAGTGGGTT
Organism: Oryx dammah; assembly: GCF_014754425.2. Taxonomy (NCBI): domain Eukaryota; kingdom Metazoa; phylum Chordata; class Mammalia; order Artiodactyla; family Bovidae; genus Oryx; species Oryx dammah. The sequence goes on from NW_024070185.1 coordinate 88,250,498, forward strand.
TTGGTCTCTCTCTCTCTTTCTCTCTCGATCCTTCTTTCTCCTTTGCTTCTGTTCGGTAAAAATGGACCACAGAAGCATGTTAATGGGAATGGAGAGGCAGAGGAGGAGAGCCTTTCTGGGAGTCAGTCTTCACGCTGAGTTCTGAGGGTTCCACTCCATATCCATGGATGACAGGGAAGCAGACAAGCAGATCAAGTCCAAAGTCAAGGCCCCCGGGTCCAGCGTACACAAGGTGAACCTGAGACTCAGGCTTGTTCACGAACATGGTCGCCTGTGGTTCAGGTAGTGCTGGAGTTGCGCTTGGGGCCCAGAAACCTGGTTCCTTCCCCTCTCCCCAGCCTCCCCTCCCCCTTCCACACTGCAGAGCTTGATCATTCTTTCTTTTGCTAGTTCAGGGAAGTCAACTTAAAAGCAGTTTATTTGACTTACTATCTACATAGGGGGCTTTGCACATAGTATGTCATATAACTGTTGGCTTTCTTTTGTGTGTGTGTGTGTTCTCAATTTTATATTTATTTTTTAAAATTTTATTATTGGAGTATAGTTGCTTTACAATATTGTATTAGTTTCTGCTGTACAACAAAGTGAATTAGCTATCTGTATACATCTATCCTCTCCCTTGTGAGTATTCCTCCCACACACCCCCCATCCTACCCCTCGGTGGATCACAGAGCACCAAGCTGAGCGCCCTGCAGAACACAGTTATTTAGTCATCTGAAATTAGAGAAGTCCTGCCTAGAGACAGACAGACAGACATAATTCTTACCCCTCTAAGGGCAACTGGGGAAAAGAAGAATCTTGGATAAACTCGGAAGAACCTCACTCATCCTTACTCCCACCTCCCACTCCATGTATACTTCGGAGCAGAGCTATTCTCTAGAGTGGAAATCTCTCCTTTTCGCCAAAGGAGGAAAACTGCTGAACTCTATGTCTGATTTGTCCCGGCTAGACACAGAATGGTGACTCAGAGTCAACCCTCTTCAATAATAAATGGAGAATCACCAACAGAGGAAAAAACAAGCAAGAAAAAAAGGAACTGTGAAAATGAGTACTTTGTAATACAGAGAGAGGACACAGTCCCTAGTGGGAATATCAAGATGCATCCAGACCTCAAAACAATTTCTCAGGGGCATTAAGAAAGAAGTGCACAGATGACCCCCTTCTCCCCTGCTCTCAGGAGTGGGTGTGGACGCCTGGAGAAAAACAAACACTTCAAATCCTCTTTTAATGTCCTTGAAAGTGAAGTCTCTCAGTCGTGTCCAACTCTTTGCGACCCCATGAACTGTAGTCTACCAGGCTCCTCCATCCATGGGATTTTCCAGGCAATAGTACTGGAGTGGGTTGCCATTTCCTTCTCCAGGGTGTCTTCCCAACCCAGGGATCGAACCTGGGTCTCCCACATTGTAGACAGACACTTTATCGTCCAAGCCACCAGGGAAATCCTTTTAATGTCCTTGAAGGTCTTTAAAAAACTGACTTGGAAAACAAAAACAAAACCCAAAGCCATAAAACTCTGGAGGGTAGCTTTCAATTCTCAACCTCTTCCTGTCCTTCCCAACAAATAAAACTTCTCACAGGTTTTAGTTTCTTAGAGCTGTTTTAGGAAAACCCCACAAAGTGAGTGACATTAAAAAGAGAATTTTTTGCTCTCAGTTCTGGAGGCCAGAAACCTGAAGTCAAGGTGTAGGCAGTGCCACACTCTTTCCAGAGGCTCTGGGGAAGGTTCGTCCCGCCTCTTCCAGTTACTGCTGTTTCCAGGTTTTCCTTAGTTTGTGGCTGCAACATTCCTGTCTCTACCTCTCTTTTCTCATAGCCTTCTCTGTATCTGTCTCTCTTCTGTCTCTTACAAAGATACCAGTCATTGGATTTCATTCTGCCCTAACCCAAGATGATCTCACCCTAGAATCCTTTCCCCATCCTGAAAAGACCTTTTTCCCAAATAATTCACATTCACATCTGGCTTCCCTGGGGACTCAACAGTAAAGAATCTGTCTGCAATTGCAAGAGACGGGAGTTTGATGCCTGGATCAGGAAGATTCCCTGGAGAAGGAAGTAGCAACCCACTCCAGTATTCTTGCCTGGAGAATCCCACAGAGAGAGGAGCCTGGGAGGCTCCACGGGGTGGCAAGAATTGGACATGACTGAGCAACAACACATTCTGGGGGATAGGATCTGGGCATTTGCTTTGTGGGAACCATAACTCAACCCACTACCTGAAATATACCCTAAAAACTGGTCAGACTAAATACAGAGTAGATTTTTGGCAAACAAATTTATATATATATATTTTATATATATATATATAATTTACATTTATTTATTGGCTGCACTGGGTCTCATTTGTGGCACTTGGGATTTTTAGTTGCAGCCTGTGACTTTTTAGTTGTAGCATGCAGGATCTAGTTCCCTGACCAGAGATCAAACCTGGGCCCCCTGCATTGGGAGCTCAGAGTCTTAGCCACTGGACCACTGGACCACCAGGGAAGTCCCCAGAGAAATCGATTTTAAGAGTAATATCCAAATATGACTATACTGAGATTTTGATCTGAAACTTTTACTTCCTGTGCTGTTTGGTTTACACAAGGGTTTAAGACTAGAGTCACACTTTTCACTCAGACTGAGGAGTCCAAGAGTCTGGGCTGGGATGAGTGAAGGAAAGTTACTTGGCTCAAAATAGCCTGGAGTTAAAACTCCCCTCCAGGCCCTCCCCACCATTCTATGCAAAACAAAGAACTCTCTCACCCGAAGAAAAAAAGAAAGCTGGACAATAAGGTTGATTATGCCCAGCTCCCAGCTGGTCCAGCCTCTGGCCAATCTCCAGAATTCCTTGCCCCAGCCGTTTGAGAGATAACTACAACGAATAGCCTTGGAGAAGAACAAGACCCCTTAAGACAAATTTCCACATATATGCCTATATATACTTACTCTTTTCTTGGGTTAGTGCAGCAGCTCACTAATCTGACTGCTGCCCCTTCTGGCCTCGTTAAAGGTGATCTGTTCCTGTAAAGTACCAGTCTCATTCTTTTTCCAAACCTCACCTTCTCTAACTCCCTTACCCTACAATGAATGTTCAAGTCAAAATGGGTATCCCCATTCCTCTTGTCAGGACATCTCGTGGAATGCCTGCAAAACCCTGCATTTGCAAATCAACCCTCTTTTCACCAATTTGACAGATAGGCCAAGTCAGGCTGACCTTCTCTGATGGGCCAACCATCAATGCCCATTGTGATATATTAATATATCACCTGTATTTAACCCTCCAGGACTCTACCACCAATCTTACTCATGACAACTGACACACATGTGGCTCTGAGGTGCAACCCAACAGGAGCAGATTTACAGAAAGTGACCTGTTTAGAAATCAAGGCCAATGTTCCCTTGGAGGTGATACTCTTTTTCCTGAGTAACTGCAGCATAAAATGTTTTGTTTATTGTTTTTCCAGATAGCGATTCTCAGAGTTCATCTTATTAGTGGCTGGATTAAGGTCATATTTCTTGATTAAGCCAAACCATTAACTCATTTTTTACCTCCACTATGAACAGTGACCTACATCTCTTTAGTCACAGCTTGGGATGCATGGGGTGCCGGGCATGAGCTGGAGGCTTTTAACACAGAAATAAACTTCACTATTGTGGATGCCTGGTGTGTTGTGGGGAAATTTCAGTTTAGTTGTTCCTTTTAAAATCTGAGGCTTTCAACAGAAATAAACCTCACTAACTCTGCATGCCTGCTGCTTGGATGAAAAATTTTGGTTGAGCTCCATGTTTTAAAATCTAATACTTGTGAGCTGTCTCTCTGTCTACATCTCTCTCTCTCTTTTTAAAGATTTATTTATTTATATTTTATTTTTGGCTGCACTGGGTTTTCGTTGCTGTGCTCAGGCTTTCTCTAGTTGCGGTGCGTGGGGACTATTCTTCGTTGTGGTGGCTTCTCTTGGAGAGCATGGGCTCTAGGCACTTGGGGTTCGGTAGTTGTGGTGTGTGGCTCAGTAGTTGGGGCACGCGGGTTTAATTGCTCTGCAGTATGTGGGATCTTTCTGTATCAGGAATTTAACCCGTGTCCCCTGAATTGACTGGCAGATTCTTAACCACTAAACAGCGAGGGAAGCCCTCTACCACTCTTTATTGAAGACATACTTTGTGCCAGGCATTGTTCTAGGTATATGATGTTTCTTTTAGATATCCCATTCAATTAAGGAGAGAAGACAGCCAATGGAAGATGTGGTGATGACATAAAGAAGATAAATCACATGTCAAGGACTTTCCTGGTGATCTAGTGGTGAAGACTCCTTGCTCCCAATGCAGGAGGTCCAGGTTCGATCCCTGATCAGGGAACCATATCCCACATGGTGAAACTAAGACCCCATCCAGCCAAATAAATAAATAATCATTTTCTTTTTAAAAATCATATCAGGGTATAGTAAGGCAAAATCCCTGAAAGAGTGGTGAACAGAGGCGTCATACTTTTCATTGTGCAATAATGGCATTGTGATGGTTGAAAGCAAACAGCCAAGGGCTAGCTGACCTCTGGTTGCAATATCCAAATTGCCTCCAGAAGCCAGATCAGAGGCCTGGTTCATTGCTTCAGTCGGATGGTGATGTAATTGGTCTCAGCCCAGTGAAAAACTTAGAAACAACCAGAGAAGTAAGGGAGGAAGATTATGTGACTATGTTAATCAAGTTTTGTTCACTTGACATTTTCTACATGCACATACTTCACAAGATCAATCAATCAGCGGCTATTTATTGAGGATTTGAATGCAGGACAAAGGGATGCCTGCTTCAATCAAAGTAAGGGTATTGCTGAGCTGATGGGTCCTGATCCACTAGAGCTGGAGGCCTGCTCAGGAAGGATTTAATTAAAGATAAAAATGTCCAAGGCATTTGGAAGAATCAGGTCTTGGGAGGTAGGGAAAGCTGAAAGAAGAGAACTGGAAGTTTTCTGAGAGGACTCCAATATGATTGGAGGCTTTTACTTTAAGCCAAGTTTTCCCAAAACATGTTCCTTGAATCTTTGAAGTTCTAGTGTTGAGAGATGCCCTGAAATGGGAAAAAAAGAAAAAAAAAAAAAAAACAAGAAGGGTCTATCAAGTAAGCCTGCAGAGTCATAAGAAATTTCAGCTTCTAGACGGAGAGTTAATTAGACCAAAGGATGACTTTCCCTATGAAATCTGAAGACTCGAAAAGAACAAAATAAAATGTAAAATTAAAATCAATTCCAGGTTGCAGTTCAAATGGTTGCTCTACAGAGCTCTGAAGCTGCATAATTCTTAAAATAAGGATAAGATGTTCAAGGGTGCTTGGTGGACCATGGCTCAGGTGGAGGACGTGAGAAAACTGGTGCAGGGACCCCAGGTGTCCAGAGATGCTTGCTCCACCCAGTGGCTCGAGCCTGCTTTCTCTTCCTGGCAGCTGCCTGACTAGCAACCAGGGCTGCTCCGGGGTGCAGGGCTCCGTCCACCTACAAATTCTAGTTAATAAATGTATTATAAGACTCCTAAACCCGTGGGAGATCAGGTATTTTATCAATGAAGCTCCAGAGTAACAAGCAGGGAAGTGGCGCTTTTTTTTTTTTATGTGGACCTTTTTTTTTTTTTTTTTTGTCTTTTGAATTTTTATTGTTTTATCTTTGGGTTTTTTGGTTGCAAGACAAGTAGGATCTTAGCTTCCTGATCGGGATTGAACCCACAGCTCCTGCTTTGGAAAGTCAAGTCTTAATCACTGGAAGTCCTAGAAGCGGCATCTTTGATTTGTTTATCCTCTTCAGAGCATGAGATAGTTCCATGGTATCCAGGCACCATCTTTTTGTTTCAGTTTAGGAACCATCTCCATATTCTGATTGCCAAATACATTCTTCCCAGCTCACCTTAAATCTCCCACCACGAGTTAAGGTGGCAAATACACCTCCATGGTCTCTGAGAATGTTTTGGCATGACAACAAAACTGTTCAAAAGGGTGACCCAGAGACATAGGAAAAAGCTTAGGCTATACTTTGCATTCACTTATTTTGTGAATATTTCTAAACCAGACTTACTGATGTTTTCATCTTCTTACATTCTCTGCTCAGAACACACACACTTTCAATAAAAGCTGTTAAGGTTTCTGAATGGGTGTTCTTCAGGTATCTGAGCAATTTAATATTTTTGAATATTTTTTAAATATCCCCCACATCGACGGCTACATTAGAGATACTACAACATGTTTTGAATATGATGTCTTATCTCGGTAAGGGTCTATTACTACAGATGAATCCATCTACCTCAATCTATTTTAATTAGGCCCCTTGTTGACTGGGGAAGAGAATATACAGTGGGAATAAGTAAGTAAGATTCTGAATGCTACACATTTGTGTGACTATCCTGCTTGATGCTTAGCTCACCGCTAAAGTCGTTGAGACGTGATAATGAAATTGGTTCTAGACATTGCGAAGTGTCGAAACCATGGAGATGGAGATGTAATGAGAAACACAGGTGTATTGCTTGGAGACTGCCTAACACATCTAGTTGCCAACCTAAGGGGCTAAATTTAGACGTTGGAACAAAGCACACATGTTGAAGTTTGTTCCTTCTCTGGATCTGTGGGATAGAACGGGCCACCTGGATAGGAAATGACCAGAAGTGCTAGTGGAGGTTGGTTAGCAGGGTTAGTTGCAGTCCTACTCTGATATCGTGGAGCCTCCCCTCCCTGGGTTTCAGTTTACTCTTCTGTTAATTGAGGGGTATCCCAGCTTTGTTAAGCCTAAGAACTCTCAGAACCCAGCAAATCTGTTCGTAGGAAAATTGTTCTTGGAAGACGAATCACTATAAGGTTGGAAGCGCTAGGCTTTCTGGCTGGAGGTGGTGGGGCAAGCATGTCCCTTCCCACTTCCCATCCCTGTGGCCCCAGCTCAGGAAGAACAGCCAATCCCTAAGAAACCACAGCTTTGCTTCTCCAGATACTGTGTATTGCTTCTGTCTCTATCGCTTGTGGTTAACTGCCCAATAGAGCGTGGCAGGGCCGTGATGATGCTCGCGAGTCCTGTGTGGCAGGATTCACGCTGGGCTCACTTGGCACTTCCTGTGCATTGTGTGGGTGTTAACAGGATCATTCAGTGTTACCTTGCCTGGTCAGTTGGCTGTTCAGGAGGACCCCCAAATCCCTTCCTCGCGTGTCTGTGCCTCAGTGGGGAGGGCTAGAGAGGGGATCCGGCAGCACTGTCACCACCTTGCACATGGTCTCTCCGGCACACCCAGACATGGCGAGGAGGTGGCATCAGTAAGGACACAAGTGGTCCCAGAGGAGACAAACGTGTCTGAGCAGAGGTGATAGGAAACAGAAGGAGGTGATCAGCCTCCCTGGCCTGTGAATGAATGAAGGACCAAGGAGGTGGCCATCTCTTTAGAGATGGCTCCAGCTTTGGGACACTGTCAAGGAAAACTGAGTTACGTCATGGAAATTTAGGGGACAGAAACATGCCAGCCCAAAGGTGCCATTTGGCATAAGGATTTTTTTGAGCTGGAGGCAAATGAGAATCAACAGATGCAGAAAGAAGCCTTCCCAGAGCTTCCCTTATCTGACTGCAAGAAGAAACTTCTGGGAAATGGGAGTGCCATAAATCCCCTCTGCTGGGAAAGTTTTATGGCTGTGAAGAAGATGGAAATATGGCACCAAGATGGTCCTGCACAGACAAAACTTACTCCACCAGTGCCCCCCGTGTATTTACCTTCTCAGAGTTCAACTTCTTTCTCTTTCTCTCATCACTTCTCTACAGGTCTATTGTTCTTCTGTGAAGATGCTATATAAGCCCACAAGTTGTAACCACTCCTTTGAGTAACTCATCAAGTTCCTCCTTCATGTATGAAAGCTGCACACAATTATAAACTCTCTTTACTCTCTTCTCTTCTTATTGATCTGTTTTTTCAGTTCAGTTCAGTCGCTCAGTCGTGTCCAACTCTTTGCGACCCCATGAATCGCAGCACACCAGGCCTCCCTGTCCATCACCAACTCCTGGAGTTCACTCAGACTCATGTCCATCGAGTCCGTGATGCCAGCCAGCCATCTCATCCTCTGTCGTCCCCTTCTCCTCCTGCCCCCAATCTCTCCCAGCATCAGAGTCTTTTCCAATGAGTCAACTCTTCCCATGAGGTGGCCAAAGTACTGGAGTTTCAGCTTTAGCATCATTCTTTCCAAAGAAATCCCAGGGCTGATCTCCTTCAGAATGGACTGGTTGGATCTCCTTGCAGTCCAAGGGACTCTCAAGAGTCTTCTCCAACACCAGAGTTCAAACGCATCAATTCTTCGGCGCTCAGCCTTCTTCACAGTCCAACTCTCACATCCATACATGACCACTAGAAAAACCATAGCCTTGACTAGATGGACCTTAGTCGGCAAAGTAATGTCTCTGCTTTTGAATATGCTATCTAGGTTGGTCATAACTTTTCTTCCAAGGAGTAAGTGTCTTTTAATTTCATGGCTGCAGTCACCATCTGCAGTGATTTTGGAGCCCCCCAAAATAAAGTATGACACTGTTTCCACTGTTTCCTCATCTATTTCCCATGAAGTGATGGGACTGGATGCCATGATCTTAGTTTTCTGAATGTTGAGCTTTAAGCCCACTTTTTCACTCTCCTCTTTGACTTTGACCACACTACTCAGCATGTGGGATCTTAGTTCCCCAACCAGGTTTCTGGCAGGGAAAGTGTAAAGTCCTTAACCACTCTACCACCAGGGAATTCCCTTGTTGATCTTTTTTTTTTTTTTTTGTCATTCTAATTTGCAGGGCTCCAGCCAAGGAACCTAAGATAAGTAGAGGAAAAAAAAAATGTTTTCCTTCCCTATGGAAGGACTTGAGAAGAGTTTTCCTTTCCCAGTAAGAGCAATGGTGGTGTAGTTATTCACTATTATGGTCTTTCCAGTAGTCATGTACAGATGTGAGAGTTGGACCACAAAGAAGACTGAGCTCCAAAGAACTGATGCTTTCAAACTGTGATGCTTGAGAGTCCCTTGGACAGCAAGGAGATCAAACTAGTCAATCCTAAAGGACATCAACCCTGAATATTCACTGGAAGCGTGGATGCTGAAGCTGAAGCTACAGTATTATGGCCACCTGATGTGAAGAGCCGACTCACTGTAAAAGACTTTGATGCTGGGAAAGATTGAGGGCAAGACGAGTAGAGGGTGGCAGAGGATGAAATAGAGAGCATCACTGACACAATGGACATAAGTTTCAGCAAACTCCAGGAGATAGTGAAGGACAGAGAAGCCTGGTATGCTGCAGTTCATGGTGTCAAGAAGATTCTGACACAACTTAGTGGCTGAACACCAGCAATAGACAAGCAGGGAGATGGCGGTGGAGGAAAGAGAAGGATCCATCATTTGGTGGACCTGAACCGTTCAGATGAGAGATTACCTGCAGCCATGTGGCCATCACATGTTGATGGGCCTGATCAAAGACAAGGCCTTGAAGGGAGGGTAGCAACTCTGGAGGGGAGTTTGGATGTGAATAAAGGGCTTTGTAGAATAGACAGGCTTTAAGTCCAGCTGAGGTTGGATCTGGCCCAGGTGGTGGCTCTCATGTCCAGGTGGGGTGCTTGCTGTGTCCTTTCTACCTTGCTCCCTGTTGCATTTGCAGGACCAGCGTGCACCCCAGGGTTACTCTTGAACGAATGAAGAGTGAGTTACTCCAGAAATATTTGTTTGGTGAAGACTCACTGAAGCAAGGAGAGAAAGATTTGCCCTTAGAGTGACATGTAGATGCAATCTCATTTGTATTCATAAGTGCATTTGAATTCTGAAAACTATGAAACTGGGTGTAGATCTCAGCTTCCAGTATGCAGATGCTGGGAATCCCTGCTTTGTTCAGACATTGTTTTATTACTGCTGCAAGGTTTGGAAAATGAAAAGGCTCACATTTGGCCATATTTCAAAGCTCGATTCAAAGAAAAATTATTTGCAGCCAACAAAGAAAAACAATGGAGCTCCGAGTAGCATTCTTTGAGAAGCATTTTCAAATGCTGGTTGTCACTGATTTAGGTGACACCTGGCTTACTGCAGGATAAAGCAGAAGTGCCTTCATGTAATAGTCCAAAGGCGATGAGGGCTCCAAGACAGCCTGGGTGTGAAGTCAAGTTCAAGCTGCGTGCTAGGCTGGGGTGGAGTAGCATTTTATCAGTACCATAACAAAGCAATCTAAAGCAGGGATTGTTGATGTTCTCATGTCTCTATTGATTTCCTTTTGTCTCAGTGGCAGATTCTGCTTCCTCACGCTGACCACAATTGCATTCTGGCCCCATGGGCTCTCAGATCTTATTTGTCTCTGCACATTGAGAGGGGGAATCTCTATTCTCTCCCCTTGGACCTGGGAAGCCTTGTGACTGCTACAAAAATGGCCGGCATGGTTGATGAGGCTGGTTAGAGGACATGACACAGCTTCTGCATGGGCCTTTCTCAGGACCTCTGCCTTGGGCCACTTTTAGGGGGAATCTGGGTCTGCTAAAGCAGCTATCCCAGTCACCCACGTGGAGCAGAGATATGACGTTCTCAGTGAGCCTGCCCACACTGCAGGTTAATTCTGAGCTTTGATGAAGTTTAATATAAGCTACAGTTCAGTTCAGTTCAGTCGCTCAGTCGTGTCCGACTCTTTGCAACCCCATGAATCGCAGCACACCAGGCCTCCCCGTCCAGCACCAACTCCTGGAGTTCACTCAGACTCACGTCCATTGAGTCCGTGATGCCATCCACCCATCTCATCCTCGGTCGTCCCCTTCTCCTTGTGCCCCCAATCCCTCCCAATATCAGAGTCTTTTCCAATGAATCAACTCATCGCATGAGGTGGCCAAAGTACTGGAGCTTCAGCTTTAACATCATTCCTTCTAAAGAAATCCCATGGTTGATCTCCTTCAGAATGGACTGGTTGGATCTCCTTGCAGTCCAAGGGACTCTCAAGAGTCTTCTCCAACACCACAGTTCAAAAGCATCCATTCTTTGGCGCTCAGCCTTCTTCACAGTCCAACTCTCACATTCATACATGACCACAGGAAAAACCATAGCCTTGACTATTCGGACCTTAGTCGGCAAAGTAATGTCTCTGCTTTTGAATATGGTATCTAGGTTGGTCATAACTTTTCTTCTAAGGAGTAAGCATCTTTTAATTTCATGGCTGCAGTCACCATCTGCAGTGATTTTGGAGCCCAAAAAAATAAAGTCTGATACTGTTTCTACTGTTTCCCCATCTATTTCCCATGAAGTGATGGGACCAGATGCCATGATCTTAGTTTTCTGAATGTTGAGCTTTAAGCCCACTTTTTCACTCTCCTCTTTCACTTTCATCAAGAGGCTTTTTAGCTCCTCTTCACTTCCTGCCATAAGGGTGGTGTCGTCTGCATATCTGAGGTTATTGATATTTCTCCTGACAATCTTGATTCCAGCTTGTGTTTCTTCCAGTCCAGCGTTTCTCATGATGTACTCTGCATAGAAGTTAAATAAGCAGGGCGACAATATACAGCCTTGACGTACTCCTTTTCCTATTTGGAACCAGTCTGTTGTTCCATGTCCAGTTCTAACTGTTGCTTCCTGGCCTGCATACAGATTTCTCAAGAGGCAGGTTAGGTGTCAGGGACTTGGAAACATTTCTATATACCTCTCAAGGATCATAGAGAAGCCCCTAAATAATAAGTAACATCTAGTTCAAATGAAAAGCTTACTTTGAAAGAATTTCTTGTAGTAAAACTCTTCAAAACCTTCTCTTCTAATGAGCTCCGATTTTTGCCAAATTTTAAAAAATCAGTCTTTATCCTCTAAGTTTGTGGTAGGTAGAATTGAGATGGACTTTGAGATTCCTGGCCCTGGTAGACACATTCTCTTAGTTATTTTGTCAAACACTAACCTAAGTCCCTGAATTCTACAGCTGTAATTAAGGTTCCGATCAGTTGATCTTAAGAAGGAGATTCTCATGCACCTATGGTCAGCTAATTTATGACACAGGAGGCAAGAATATACAATGGAGAAAATGCAGTCTCTTCAATAAGTGGTGCTGAGAAAACTAGACAAATATGTGTAAAAGAATGACATTAGAACACCCTCTAACACCATAGACAAATATAAACCACAAAATAAAACTCAAATGCAGAACACTTATTGACATAAATCACAGCCAGATCTTTCTGGATCCACCTCTTAGGGCAATGAAAATAAAAATAAACAACTGGGATCTAGTTAAACTTAAAAGCTTTTGCATAGCAAAGGAAACTATGAAAAAATGAAAAGAGAACCCACAGTTCAGTTCAGTCGCTCAGTCGTGTCCGACTTTTTGCACCCCCATGAGTCGCAGCACGCCAGGCCTCCCTGTCCATCACCATCTCCTGGAGTTCACTCAGACTCATGTCCATCGAGTCCGTGATGCCATCCAGCCATCTCATCCTCAGTCGTCCCCTTCTCCTCCTGCCCCGATCCCTCCCAGCAGAATGGGAGAAAATATTTGCAAACAAAGTGACCAACAAGGGATTAGTCATATACAAAGTGACCAACAAGGGATTAGTCATATACAAACAGCTCATGCAGCTCAATATAAAAAGAGAAAAAGCCCGAATGATGCTGTCAAAAGATGGGTGGAAGATCTAAACAGGCATTTCTCCAAAGAAGACACGCAGATGGCCAAAAAGCACATGAAAATTTTCTCAACTTTGCTACTTATTGGATAAAAGCAAATAAAAACTGCAATGAGATATTACTTCACACTAGTCAGAATGGCTAGCATCAGAAAGTCTACAAACAGTAAATGCTGGAGAAGGTATGGAGAAAAAGGAACCCTCCTACGTTGTTGGTGGGAATGTAAATTGGTATAACCGTTATGGAGAACAGTACGGAGGTTCCTTAAAAAACTAAATATAGAACTACCATATGATCCAGCAATCCCACTCCAGGGCAAATATCTGGAGAAAATCATAATTTGGAAAGATACATGCATCCCAATGTTCATTGCAGCACTATTTATTGATACAATATGGAAGCAACCTAAATGTACATCAACAGGAGTGGATAAAGAAAATGTAGTACATATACACAACGGAATATTACTAAGCCATAAAAAGATGAAATAATGTCATTTGCAGCGACGTGGATGGATCTAGAGACTGTCATACTGAATGGAGTCAGACAGAAAAGGAAAAATATCGTATGATATTGTTTATATGTGGAATCTAAAAAAAATGAACTTATTTACAAAACAGAAATAGTGTTACAGATGTAGAAATCAATCTTATGGTTACCAGGACAAGAAGCAGGGAGGAATAAGTTGGGAGATTAGAACTGACAGATACACACTACTGTATGTAAAATAAATATTAATAAGTAATAAGGACCTACTGTGTAACACAGAAGACTCTACTCAATACTCTGTAAGACCTATATGACAGCAGTCCCCAACCTTTTTGCCACAAGGGACTGGTTTTTGTGGAAGACAATTATTCCATAGACCTAGTGGAGGGGAGATGGTTTCAGAATGATTCAAGTGCATTTCATTTATTGTGTACTTTATTTTTATTAATATATCAGCTCCATCTCAGATCATTAGGCATTAGATCCTGGAGCTTGGGGACCCCTGCTATATGGCAAAATAACCTAAAAAAGAGCAGATATATGTGTTTGTATAACTGATTCGTTCTACTGTACACCTGAAACTAACACAACATTGTAAATCAATTATACTCAGATTTAAAAAAAAAGATTATCCTTGGTGGACCTGACCAAATCAGGTAAGCCCTTGAAAGAACAAGACTTTTTTTTTGAAGAATGCAATTTGAATTGTGAGAGGGATTCAATGTGAGGAAGATACTCAATATAGTGTACCTTTGGGAAAAGCTTAGTAAGCTCACACGTGCCCCATTTATCTGAAGTGATACAAATTTTAAACCATCATTGAATTTCAGCAGATAGTGTAGTTTATCTAAACAATGTATTGCAAGCCTTTGGAACAACCAATTGCATAATAAAAGGTCTTTGTACATTTAGGGAAAAAAGAAGAAAAATTCTTTCTTGCTGGCTAAGTGACCCTGGCTGACAGTCGGTGAGGAAATGGTAACCTCAGTTCAACAACCACAGTGAGTTGAATTCTGCCACAGCTACATGAACCAGGAAGGGGATCTTGAGCTCCTGATGAGACTGCAGCTGGTGGACACATTGACATTGGTCGTGTGTGACAATGAGCAGAGAGCCCAGTCATGCAGTGCTGGACCATGATGGATAGAACTGTGAACTAGTAAATGGGTGTTGTTCTGAGTAAAAAATTTATAATAATTTGTTATGCAGCAATAGATAATTATTACAAACTCCATGAATGTGAACCCCCCAAAACATTATCCCATCTTACCAATGTTTCCTGTCTGTACCCCCACATATTGATACACTAGACCAAAGATGAGCAGTCTGCATCATGTCCCAGCATCCTATATAACTGACGCCCTTTCCCTCCCAGGGTACCAAGCTGGGACGATGCATTTGATGGTCACCCCAATCAGGTCACCCCACTCCCTGACAGTCTCCTAGTCAGTCAAAAATTTTCCCAAGGAAGAAGTGAACGGAATTTCACATGTGGAATTTCTGACTTACTGTTACTCTTGGAAGAAAATTGTCTAGAAAAAAATGTAAAATTGCTTATTACTTTTATTGATCTTACAACCTTAGACTCTGTGTTTAGAACTGGCTATACATTAAGCTACTTGAGCCAGACAGAGACTTTTAACTGAGGTCTCTATGCAAGTGAACATCTAAGGAAAGCAATCACTGACTAAGGCAACAGTTATGGACCACATGAATCCAAAACCACATGAACCAAGGTGAAGGCCTCTATAGTGACATTAAAATTATCTCCACTCAGAATCTAAGAGTATGATATTATTTGGAAATAGAGTGTTTGTAGATACAATTAGTTAAGGGCTTCCCTTGTGGCTCAGCTGGTAAAGAATCCACCTGTAATGTGGGAGACCTGGGTTTGATCCCTGAGTTTGGAAGATCCCCTGGAGAAGGGAAAGGCTACCATCCCAGTGTTTTGGCCTGGAGAATTCCATGTACTGTATTGTCATGGGGTCTCAAAGAGTTGGACACAACTGAGCGACTTTCACACTTAGGATGAAATCACCCTGGATTTAGGAGATGGGTCCTAAGTCCAATGAGTGATGGCCTTATAAGAAGAGGACACAGAGAGGCACAGAGAGACAGTCATGTCAGGATGAGGCAGAGGATTTCAGTCAAATCCAGGGAACTCCTGGAGCCATGAGAACCCAGAAAAGGCAAGAAAGGACCCTTTTGTGGAGCTACTGAGGAAGCATGGCCCTTGGGATACCATGTTTCAGATTTCTAGCCTCCAGAACCATGGGAGAATTAATCTCTGTCATTCCAACCACCTGGTTTGTAATCTCTTTCTCTCTGTCTTTCTTTTATGTTTCTTCAGTTGAGACAGCAAAGGAGATGATTTACTGTACACGTGTTCCATTCAGCCACAACTGAGGAGAAAACTTGTCCACAAAGTCACAGGTCTGGGGAAAGGACCAAAAGGGACCACTTGGGTACGAGTAAGGTGGGTCTCTCAAAGATGGTCGAGGTGATCAGAATGGCCATCGAGGTCCCAGATCCGCTGAGACAAGGTCTAGGTTGTAGGCTCGTACAACAGTTTGTACCAGCTTCCCTGGCCTCTGGCTTCCCTTGTTTTTGCTCTGTGACTTCAATGGGTGTACAATTTACCTGAAGCTCTGTCTCATCGTTCTTCTTTTGTGCTTCAGTCTGCACATTCCCTTCTTCCTCCACTAGCAACCGATCATAACCAGAGGCAGAGAATAAAACAAGATATCATTGGTTTTAGTATCAAGTTTAGGTATCTCTTTCTTTATATATGCATGCTCATTTGTGTTTCTCTGTGTATACTTTCAAAATATATATTTGGAGCTGTCAATGAAAAATTTATATTAATAGTCAATCTAAAAGGGAAGTAAAGAATTTCATTGAAGCCGATCTGAGAATTGTAACTCAAGTTATACTTTCAGAAAACTATCTGAGGGCTGTTCTGTTTGTTAGAAGTCGAAAGCATAGTCATGTTCATTTTTGAGACAAGGGATCGTAGATCAAAATGACACAGTGACATCCTGACATTTCACATAAAGTTCACCAAAGGTACTTAGACCAGATCTGCACATACGAAGTGAGCAGCAGGTCACCATGACCACTTAGACAGAACTAGGGAAAACAAAATTAATCTTCTAAGGGGTTATGTTGCTGGTGTCAGAGGAATAAATTAAACAACAACAACAACAATGTTGATCTTTATGGTTGAGTAGCAATCACTGCAGATGGTGACTGCAGCCATGAAATTAAAAGATGCTTACTCCTTGGAAGAAAAGTTATGACCAACCTAGATAGCATATTCAAAAGCAGAGATATTACTTTGCCGACTAAGGTCCGTCTAGTCAAGGCTATGGTTTTTCCTGTGGTCATGTATGGATGTGAGAGTTGGACGGTGAAGAAGGCTGAGCACCGAAGAATTGATGCTTTGGAACTGTGGTGTTGGAGAAGACTCTTGATAGTCCTTTGGACTGCAAGGAGATCTAACCAGTCCATTTTGAAGGAGATCAGCCCTGGGATTTCTTTGGAAGGAATGATGCTAAAGCTGAAACTCTAGTACTTTGGCCACCTCATGAGAAGAGTTGTCTCATTGGAAAAGACTCTGATGCTGGGAGGGTTTGGGGGCAGGAGGAGAAGGGGACAACAGAGGATGAGATGGCTGGATGGCATCACTGACTCCATGGACGTGAGTGTGAGTGAACTCCGGGAGTTGGTGATGGACAGGGAGGCCTGGCGTGCTGCCATTCATGGGGTCACAAAGAGTCGGACACGACTGAACGACTGAACTGAACTGAACTGAGGCATCCCCACCTTTGAGAAGGTCTGGTTAATATATAATGCACATTGCACATTAGGGAGAGCCCAGTATGGGCAGGGACTATGTTATGCTTCAGTTTTCCTGTCCTGCCTTAAAACATAAATTTTATTCCATTAGAGCCATTTCAGTGTAAATAGAAGATAGTATGCTACTTCACCCCTAAATACTTTTGCGTTTTTCAGAATTTTTTTTGAAATTTATTGTCTTCTGGCACCTAATATTACTGATGATAATCCTTGTGACAGTTGTTTGTTTTTTTAATTTCTGGCTGCACCTCACAGCATGTGGGACCTTAGTTCCCCAACTGGGAATTGAACCTGTGTACCCTGCATTGGAAGGTGGAGTCTTAACCACTGGACTGCTGAGGAAGTCCCTATTTCTATGTTTTTAAAAGAATGATGGAGATGTATAAAAAATGGCACCAACACCAAATCTGGAATGATTGAGCATCAGAATAATTAACAATAAAAGCAGATTACAACTTATTGACACAGTGGAATGCCTGCTAAGAAATAAAATCGTATTTTAGAGAAAAGAAAGCTGGCAGAATTCACCTTAAACAAACAACCAAAGTTAATATTGCCAGAATTGGTGACAAACGGATACCATGTTCCTTCTGATATAAGGCATGGTGAAAGACAAAATATTACTTTTTTTTTTTAGGAAAAAACTTTTTATTTGTATTGAGATATAGCTGATTAACAATGTTTTAGGTGAACAGCAAAGGAACTCAGCCATATAT
This sequence comes from Oryx dammah, assembly GCF_014754425.2. NCBI lineage: Eukaryota > Metazoa > Chordata > Mammalia > Artiodactyla > Bovidae > Oryx > Oryx dammah. Next base: position 88,268,146 of record NW_024070185.1, read on the forward strand.
ATACATGTATCCATTCTTCCCCAATCTCCATTCAGGCTGCCACATAACACTGAGCAGAGTTTCATGTGCTATACAATAAGTCCTTGTTGGTTATTCATTTTAAATGTAGCAGTGTGTCCATTTCCATCCCCAAACTCCCTAACTATCCTTCCCCCCATCCTTCCCCCTGGCAACCATAAGTTCTCTGAGTCTTTGTGTCTGTTTCTGTTACATAAGTTCATTTCCTGTTATTTATTTTTTTTTAAAGATTTGTTTATTTTATTTTTGGCTGTGCTGGGCCTTCGTTGCTCTACGTGAACTCTCTCTAGTTCTGGGGAGCCGGCTTCTTGCTGCAGTGGCTTCTCTTGTTGGGGAGCGTGGGCTCTAGGGCGTGTGGGCTTCACTAGTTGCAGGGTGTGGGCTCAGTCGTGGAGCACAGGCTTAGTTGCTCCACAGCATGCGAAATCCTCCTGGTCTGGGGATTCACCTCTATTCCCTGCTTTGGCTGGTGGATTCTCAACCACTAGACCACTTACCCTGTACCATTTCTTTTTAGATTCCACATATAACGGATGTCATATGATATTTCTCCTTCTCTATCTGACTTACTTCACTCAGTATGACAACTTCTAGGTCTATCCATGTTGCTGTACATGGCATTATTTCACTCTTTCTAATGGCTGAGTAATATTCTGTTGTATATATATATATATATATATATATATATATATACCACATCTTTATCCATTCCTCTGTCGATGACCATTTAGGTTGCTTCCATGTCTTGGCTACTATAAACAGTGCTGCAGTGAACACTGGGGTGCATGTGTCCTTTCGGGCAATGTTTTTCTCCAGATATACACCCGAGAGGGGTATTGCAGGGTCATCAGTTCAGTTCAGTTCAGTCACTCAGTAGTGTCCGACTCTTTGCGACCCCATGAATTGCAGCACGCCAGGCCTCCCTGTCCATCACCAACTCCTGGAGTTCACTCAGATTCAAGTCCATCGAGTCAGTGATGCCATCCAGCCATCTCATCCTCTGTTGTCCCCTTCTCCTCCTGGCCCCAATCCCCCCCAGCATCGGAGTCTTTTCCAATGAGTCAACTCTTCGCATGAGGTGGCCAAAGTACTGGAATTTCAGCTTTAGCATCATTCCTTCCAAAGAAATCCCAGGGCTGATCTCCTTCAGAATGGACTGGGTGGATCTCCTTGCAGTCCAAGGGACTCTCAAGAGTCTTCTCCAAAACCACAGTTCCAAAGCATCAGATCTTCAGTGCTCAGCCTTCTTCACAGTCCAACTCTCACATCCATACATGACCACAGGAAAAATCATAGCCTTGACTAGACGGACCTTTGCTGGCAAAGTAATATCTCTGCTTTTGAATATGCTATCTAGGTTGGTCATAACTTTTCTTCCAAGGAGCAAGTGTCTTTTAATTTCATGGCTGCAGTCACTATCTGCAGTGATTTTGGAGCCCCAAAAAATAAAGTCTGACACTGTTTCCACTGTTTCCCCATCTATTTCCCAGGAAGTGATGGGACCAGATGCCATGATCTTAGTTTTCTGAATGTTGAGCTTTAAGCCCACTTTTTCACTCTCCTCTTTCACTTTCATCAAGAGGCTTTTTAGCTCCTCATACTGTAGCTCTATTTTTAGTTTTTTAAGGAACCTCCGTCCAGTTCTCTGTAGTGGCTATACCAATTTACAGTCTCACCAACAGTGTAGGAGGGTTCCCTTCTCTCCACACTCTCTCCAACATTTATTGTTTGTGGATTGCTTGACTGGTGTGAGGTGATATCACATTGTTTTGATTTTCATTTCTCTAATAATTAGTGATTATTGATCATCTTTTTTGTGCCTCTTGGTCATCTACATGTCTTCTTTGGAGGAATGTTTATTTAGATCTTCTGCTCATTTTTCGTTTGAGTTACTTGTTTTAGTTCTGTTAAGTGTCATGAGCTGTTTGTAAAGTTCGGAGACCAATCCCTTATCAGTCACATCATTTGCAAATATTGTCTCCAATCCGTGGGTTGTCTTTTTGTTTTGTTTATTGGTTCCTTTGCAAAAAGCTTTTAAATGTAAGTAGGTCTTCGTTTTTGCTTTATTTCTGTTATTCTGAGAGACCGATACTGACAAAGATATTGCTGCGATTTATGTTAGAGACAAAATATTACTTTGATAGTATTCCTTCTAAAGCCTAACCGTAAGACATCAGACAAACCATCAGTGAGGAATATTTTACAAAATGAGTGTAATGAAAAAGAATTGTAATTTAAATATTACAAAGTCATAAAAGAAAAAGGCTGAGGAACTGTTCCAGATTAATAGGGATTAAAGGAACATGAAACAAAATGTACCGTATAATTCTGGATTTGATCAAAGACAAGGAAAAAGAAAAGAGCCATAAAAAGGACATTATTGGGACAACTGACAAGAGTAGACAGTGTTCTATGGATCAGATAATAGCATGGTGCCAGAGTTCAATTTCCTGGTTTTGATGGTGGTGTTATTGTTATGTAAGAAAAAGCTTTTGTTCTTAGGAAATTCCTACCGCTGTAAAACTTCAATTGTAATATATATTTTCTTTTTTGCCTATTAAGTTATTTTACTGCTTTTTATTTTTTCCTTTAATATTTTATTATAAAAGTTGACAGTTATAATACTGTTACAGACTGATTCCTGGGTCAGGAAGATCCCCTGGAGAAGAAATGGCAACCCACGCTAACATTCTTGCCTGGAAAATTCCAAAGACAGAGGAGCCTGTGGGTTACAGTCCATGGGATCACAACAGTCGGACACAACTTAGTGACTAAACCACTTGGACTGAATTGTATCCTTTCAAAATTTATACCTTGGAGTCCTAAACCTCAGTAACTCACAACAAGGCTGTATTTATGGACAGGGTGTTTAAGGAAGTAATAAGTTAAACTGAGGTTATTAAGAGGTTTCCCAGGTGGTTCAGTGGCTAAAGAATCTGCCTGCAATGCAGAAGACGCAGGATATGTGGGTTCTATTTCTGGGTTTGTCAGATCCCCTGGAGGAGGGCATGGAAATCCACTCCAGTATTCCTGCTTGGAGAATTCCATGGACAGAGGAGCCTGATGGGCTACGGTCCATGGGGTCACAAACAGTTGGACACAACTGAGCGACTGAGCGCGCGCACACACACACACACACACACACGTTTATATCTTATTCCCTTTTTACATCTGTGTAGTATTGTTGCTGCCATAACTATTTTTCAGATTTCAAAAATAATACCTATTTTTTTTTTTTTTTTACTTTACAATACTGTATTGGTTTTGCAATACATTGACATGAATCCACCACAGGTGTACATGAGTTCCCAACCCTGAACCCCTCTCCCACCTCCCTCCCCATATCATCTCTCTGGGTCATCCCAGGGCACCAGCCCCAAGCATCCTGTATCCTGTATCGAACCTAGACTAGCAATTCACTTCTTACATGATAGTATACATGTTTCAATGCCATTCTCCCAAATCATCCCACCCTCTCCCGTTTTAAAGATTCAAATGTACAGTAGCCCTTCATGTTATATATTTTATTTTTCTTTTGTCTACAATATTTCCTGATTCTCACCCCCACATCGAGCAAATGGCTCTTCTGGTGCTCAGCACAGACCTTTGTGCCTTAGCCCTGCATGCATGAGAAGAACAAGATGAAACACGCTCAGCGTTACGCACCTCCTGTGTGCTGTTCTATAGGAGTTGGAATATGGGGCAGGTGCCACAACGAACAATAACATCTTGTGAATTGGTTAATTTGTCTTACTTGTCACAGGCACTGGGGGCTCAGAATGCTGCCCATGCACATGCCCAGAGGCTCCGAAGATCTTCAGTCCTGTGAGTAGCTCCAATTAGAACCACGACAGGTCTGCAGACAATGCAAGCACTCAGCTCACCCAAGTACTCACATGTTTGGAAAATGAATCATCATCTTCATCTCTCCATGCACACTGCCAACACAAGCTGGGGAATGAGGCAGTCCTTGGCTGAGAATTAATCAACTTCTAACACAATCATTTTAAAGCTTTCACGGGAGTTTACATCACCATCAGTGGTGGCCCTGGCAAAGTAGTAAGAAGTTTAATCCATTAAAAATTTTTTTATTGGAGTGTAGTTGATTTATAAAGTTGTGTTAATTTCTGCTCTACAGCACAGTGAGTTAGTTATGTGTGTGTTAGTTGCTCAGTGTCCGACTCTCTGTGACCCTATGGACTATAGCCGGCCAGGTTGCTCTGTCCATGGAATTCTCCAGGAAAGAATACTGGAATGGATAGCTGTTCCTTTCTCCAGGGGATCTTCCTGACCCAGGTCTTTTGCATTGCAAGTAGACGCTTTACCATCTGAGCCACCAGGGAAGTATACATATATTCACTCTTTTTTAGTTTTTTTTTTCCCCATATGGGCCATTACAGAGTATTGAGTAGGGTTCCCTGGGCTATAGAGTAGGTTCTTATTAGTTATCTATCGTATATATAGTAGCGTGTATATGTCAATCCCAATATTGTCTTTGGTATGTGCGTAGGTGGGTAACCATGCATGCTCAGTCGCAGTCATGTCCGACCCTAGCCTGCCAGGCTTCTCTGCCCATGGAATTTTCCAGGCAAGAATACTGGAGTGGGTTGCCATTTCCTTCTCCAGGGAATCTTCCCAACCCAGGGATCGAGCCCATGCCTCCTGTGTCTCCTGCATTGCACCCAGATTCTTTATCTGCTGAGCCATCAGGGAAGCCTGTATTATAAAGCCTGCATGTGCACTGTTTAAACGTGGCTCACTGGACAATCAAGTGGATAATGTGAGTATGTTGCAACTGACCCTACTTTGGAGATGTTAAAGGGCTGGTGCCTCCTAGAAAGGTTCTGTGGGTGGAACGTCCCAAGCCAGTTCCTTCTTGCACCTCCACCTGGGGTAAGGATGGTGTTCAAGGAGTGGAAACTCTTATGGGTGAGGTGGCTTTTTTTTGAAATATGGCTAGAGGGGTGGAAGCAGGAAGTTCTTTTGTAGATATGCACAGGCTGAGGACAAGTGTGTAATTCCTTGGGTGTTTTTCACTAAATTATGGGAAAGATCACATTTGGCCCATTGATTCAACATTTCCATTTTCCATGTTAAACTTTCTTTTAGAGATTTGCCAAGGACCCCCTCTAGGTTTATTAGATTGTTACTGCAAGGGGAGGATGTGCGCCAGAGGAGCCTGAGAGAAGTTCAGCAAGGGAGAGACTTGGATGGGCTTTTATGGGGCTGAGCCTGCGCTGGGTGACAAGGGAGGTTACCACCATCTCTGAGCTGCACGTTGCCCAAGGGAAGCAGCATCCTCCAGTGGGGCTCTCAGATGCATTGTGGAGGAGTGAGGTGAACAGCCTTGGGAAGTCATTGATAAGCACAGAGTTGTCACTGTGTGGGTGGATAATGGCCATTTCAACAGCTACCTTGTTTGTAATCTATTAGAAAACTTGTCTACATTCTGTTGGTATTATCTGCATCCCACTGCAAACATGGTGTTCCTTGTGCTGGGACCATTTCAGGCTAACTGTGAGCTGAACAGAGAACCATTGTCTCAAACCCACACAACCTGTGTGGTCAGGCTGTGAGGCCATGGGGTCCACAGAGTGTGCAGGATGAATGGAAGGCCCTGACGTGGGTGCAGGGGGTGAAATGCAACTGCTCAGCTTGCCAGGCTGTGGGCCTGGGACGGGAGCCAGGGCAAGCAGCAATTTCTTCCAGTTTGCCTTCCTAGTTCATGCAAAGGTCCTATGTGAGCTAGCTGTGGCCCTAGGGACACAGGGTCAGGAGCAGAGGAGGGAATGGTCACCTACCCTGACCTGGGTCTCCTCTGTGTGGACAGCCAACAGTGCTGAGCTCAGGCTCTGGTGCAACAAAAGATATATCTGGTCTTTGTCCCCAGTTTCTGGCATAAAACTCCTAAAATCCTTGGAGTTCCTTGAGTAATAGGTTGTTCATTTGCCAAGTCGTGTCCGAATCTTTGTGACCACATGGACTGCAGCATGCCAGGCTTCCCTGTCCTTCACCATCTCCTGGAGTTTACCCAAGTTCATGTCCATTAAGTTGGTAATGCCATCCAACAATTTCATCCTCTGTCCCACTCTTCTCCTTCTGCCTTCAATCTTTCCCAGCATCAGCATCTTTTCCAGTGAGTCAGCTATTCGCATCAGTAACAGGAGGGTCTTGTAATTCACAAAGAGTCCCCTTTCACCAGACCTGAGTTCTTGCTAATGAAGTGACTAAGGGTGGGGCTCCTTGGTAGCCTCAGTATAGTGCTGGTATGAATGGCCTTTGGGACTTATGGCTAGCACTGAACTGGGGGTGGTTTCCTGGGACTGAGCCCTTTAACTTGTGACATCTGACTCCAGCTCTAGGTAGATGGTGGAATTTAATTGAATTAAGTGAATTGCTGGTGTTGGAGAATCACAGGGCCATACGCAGGGATGGGGAGCAGAGGTGAAGGTCCCAGAAGCAAGCCATGGGTGAGTTCAGCACCATGCAGGCATCTGCCAGAGGATAACTTAAGCATAAACATAGATGGAGACTTCTTTAGTGGTCCAGTGGCTAAGACTCCAAGCTCCCAGTGCAGGGGGGCTGGGTTCAATCCCTGGTCAGGGAACTAGGTCCCACACGCCACAACTAAAGATCCTGAGTGCCACAAAGAAGACTCAGCACAGCCAAATAAATACATTTTTATTTAAAAAGAGTAAATGAAGGTGCAGGATCCTCTTGCTCAACATACACAGGTTCAAGATCTCTTCACTGAGACCTGCGGGGGTTCGAAACATTTCACTGATGCATGGTGGTGATGTTAGTCACTCAGTCGTGCCTGACACTTTGTGACGCCATGGACTGTAGCCTGCCAGGCTCCTCTGTCCATGGGATTTCTCAGGCAAGAATACTGGAGTGGGTAGCCATTCCCTTCTCCAGGGGATCTTCCTGACCCAGGGATCAAACCCAGGTCTCCCGCACTGCAGGCAGATTCTTTACAGTCTGAGCCACCAGGGAAGTCCTCACTAATGCATAGTTTTCAAATTTTAGAAAACTGATGGAAAGCACATTCTGTGTTATAAAACACCTCTGGCAGGGCCTGGGCAGCACCCCAAATCAAACATAATAATATTTTGTACCATGAATCATATGATTATTCACACTAAGTGAGATAAAAAAAGAATATGAGAAACTTCAGGTTGGGCTTTGGTGACTTGAACTTTGGCAAAGGTGTGGCTTTGTGAATGTCTGGATTTCGGAATTGCTGGTGAGGACTCTGCACCTTTGTCACCTGAGAAAGCCCATGCTAGGAAGGTGGACGCTTGTTCCTCACTCAGGATAAGACTGACCAGCTGAGGCTGGATGGAGAGGTAGCCTGGGGAGCAAAGTGGAGTGCTTGATGAAGAAGGGCATGTCCAGCAGAGGTTGAACGGTCAAATACATTAACAACCTGTATGTTTTTGTGAATTGCATAGACATGGTCATCAGACAATTCTACTTCACATCATTGAAATTTTTTTGTTTGTTTTGTTTTATTCTTATAAATAAATAGACATGCTTTGAACCTATAGAGAATTCATGCTTTACCTACAGATCTTCAGGGAAAAGTTTCTCTGTCATGTAATATTTCAGAACATTAATTAGTGTTGCTTTTCTCTTGATTCATGACTGTTACTGTTTTTAAGGCATTTTCTTTACCATTGCAGATATTCACCATGCAGAGCACTAGTCAGAAAGTATAGATTTGTATAATCAGAATATGCTGTGTTAGAATGATGTGATTCTACTTTGGTTAGGAAAGGCTAAAATTATGTACTCCTGGCCAGAATATTTACAGTTTTATTTTTTGATAATTTTATTTTTGTTGATTGATTTGCTGGCTATGTCTTCATTGCTATGCATGGGTTTTCTCTAATTGGAGCCAAGGGTGCTCTTTGTTGTAGCGTGTGGGCTCCACATTGTGGCAGCTTCTCTTGTTGTGGAGAACGGGCTTTGGCATGTGGTCTTCAGTAGCTGTGGCACATGGGCTCAGCTGCTTCACATCATGTGAAATCTTCCTGGACCAGGGATCGAACCCATGTCTCCTGCATTCACAGGTGGATTCTTAACCACTGGACCACCAGGGAAGTCCTACACAGTTTGATTGTATGAGCATGAAGTCTGAAAAATATTATTGGTCTGGCAAGACAGGACTAACTTGTCACAGCTGCTATATTATTGTAACTATTCATGTTTCAGGGATTTAGTTTACAAAACAATATTCTATTAATCACATAAGTACATGAGAAAACAAACTGAGAAATGTCAGTGGGTAAGCAAATTGGAGTTTCTGAGCCACTTTTGTAGCATCTTAGCTTATAAATTACTGCTATGGCGATAACCTCTGGATACACTTACTGAAAAATCTGATGGCAATTAATATTTTAAGTGACAGAAGACTCTCAAATGAAGTAGTGAATGTCTTCAAATTAATTATGAAAATATGCTGTGACTGTGAAGCCTGGAAGGTGTGCAGGTGGACGAGAATTTTTCAGAACTCAAATGAGGGCAGGAAGGAAGCTGACATTTATTAAGACTCTCCGATCCCTGTGAGGTTGGAATTAATTAGCTCAGGATCTGGAGAGAGAGAAGTGCAGTTTGAGTCTTCTGGATGCCCACTGATTTCCTTAAAACTACACCTTTTCTTGTCCATCTATACAGTGCCTTCTTCCTATAATAAATATTCAGGATAGTCCCTGGGCTGGATCATCTTAGAGGGAGCATACTGGCCTATCCACAACCCATCCCTTTCTCACATCAGTTCCAGAAGCCATGCAGCTCTCTGTGTCCACATTGACCTCTAGGTAGGATGGCTGAATGTGATGAAGAGACAGATGGGCACAGTCTGGCTGGAACTCAGAGACAGAGAATCATGGAAGAGGCAAGCAGAGTTCTGAAAGCAAGGATGAATTTTACTCCAGTGAGCAAAGCTGTAAGAGGGAAAGTGTGATGAGTCTTCATCTTACAAACTCTTCATTCACCTTCTGGGTTGAACACTGCCAAGGGGCAAAAGTAAAGACAAGAAGCCACATGGCCATCACGTGAGAAGTGATGGTGATTGAATGGGCAGTGGGCACTATATGGCAAAGAGGATTCAGCAGCTACTTGGAGATACTTTTTTTTTTTAAAGCAGAATGTATTCCCACGACTAGGGATCAAACCTGGGTCCCCTGCATTGGGAGCACAGAGTCTTAGCTACTGGACCAGCAGGGAAATCCCACTTGAAGATACTGATAGCAGATGCTTAGTCTCCATGATAGCTTACACCTTGTCTTGGGATCCCAGACAAGCCCTCAAGATGATAGATGAAAGCTTATGGTGTTCCCCTGGACTCGTGGTTTCCAAAGGAGAAAATTTAACTCTGGGACCAAAGACAATCTCAGTCACTCAGAGCTTTAGAGAAAGCTTCTGACATAGACATCAGAAGTGGGTAGAAAGATTACCTGCCTTACTAGTTTTCAGCAGGGAACTATATACTTTTGTGTTAGCTGCTAAGAATAGAAAAGGTACCTCAAGGCTGTAAAAATTTCGCCCAGACCCTTTCCTGTAACATACATCCTGGGATGACATCAGCGTGAGATTAGCCAGAAGGAATGGGTTAACCCAGAGCTCAAGGCTGTGGAAGTCTTACCCAGACCTTCTCTCATAGCATACTTTCTGAGTGCGAAAGAGCATGTCCTTGAACAAGAGATATTGCTGCCTACAAGGCCTACATGTCTAAGGCAAAAGAATGTGAAAAAGAAAGAATGTTTACCTCCTCCTTAAAGAAGCCTTAGACTTGGAGTCCTTATCAACCTGCCCAAGTTAACTCTCATATCTTGAAGGGCATGTCACCAATTGGATGTGGCACATGAATAGAAGGAGGAGTCAAGGATGGATTTTAGGGCTCTGACTTAATGCTGGCTGAATGTGCTGTTTACTGGGATGGTGGGAAAGGATGTCAAGAATTCTGTGTAAATTTAAACTTTGAGAAATTGAAGTAGTAACTCTTTAGTAGAAATATGAGTCTGAATTTCAGGGGAGGCTTCTAGGCTGACAATGAATTTAGGAGCATCTAGATGTTATTTACAGAGAAGGCAATGGCACCCTACTCTAGTACTCTTGCCTGGAAAATCCCATGGACAGAGGAGCCTAGTAGGCTGCAGTCCATGGGGTTGCTAAGAGTCAGATACAACTGAGCATCTTCCCTTTCACTTTTTACTTTCATGCATTGGAGAAGGAAATAGCAGCCCGCTCCAGTGTTCTTGTCTGGAGACTCCCAGGGACGGGGGAGCCTGGTGGGCTGCCGTCTATGGGGTCACACAGAGTCAGACATGACTGAAGCGATTTAGCAGCAGATGTTATTTAAAGCCTGGGACTGAATGACGTTACCAAAAGAGAGGGTATAACTAGTAAAAAGGAAGTGGATGTTATGGCTCCTGCGAAACAAGAGACACTTCCACCTAAAGTTAGGTTCTGATGTCAAGACTGATGATGCCACACACACAGCAAGAGAATGTGAAAGGTTTATTTCTTAATGTCAGGGAGGAAACATTTTCCCCTACCCTCTTAGATTCTGGAAGAGGGACTGTGAATTAAGCTAACAAAAGACAGATTAACAGGAGAAAAGGCACATACTTTTTATTAATACTTACGTGCATGAGACTTCACAGAAAAGAAAACTCACAGAAGTGGTTAGACTCAGAGGTTTCTATACCATTTTAACAAAGGAAAGGGGAATGGGGCTTCAAGGGACGATAGATTGTGGGTAAGTGACTAAGAAATAGGTAGTAGAACTAACGGGAGATAAGAGTTATTTTAGTGAGGTCTGTTTATGCAAGTGCATTTCTGTCTTGACTCCTTGCCTTGGGTGATAACACTGCTCTTCTTTCCCTAATATGAGGGACCACTTTTCTCAAGTGAAATTGATGCCCTGCTTTTAGGTAGATAAGAGAAGGGCATCTGTAATATCTCAATTGCCTTTAATTCAAAGCAAAACCTTTGCCAAAGGAGCATACTTGGGGTGGCATACCTTGATCACCTTCACATGCGTAATTGAGGTCTCTGGGAGAGCAGGGCAGACTTCCCAAGTATGTGCAAAGGGCCTGAGGGTGTAATGAAGAGAGACTGGCTTGGGGTTTTATTATGGTTGCATGCGTGCATACTCAGTCACTCAGTCATGTCCAACTTTTTGTGACCACCTGGACTATAGCCCACCAGGCTTCTCCATCCATGGGATTCTCCAAGCACAATTATGGGATTGGATTGCCATTCCCTCCTGCAGGGGATTTTCCTGACCCATGGATCAAACACAAGTCTACGCATTGGCAAGTGGGTTCTTTACCACTGAGCCACCTGAAAAGCTCTTTATAGTGGTTAGGGTACGGGTCAAGCTGTAGGTTCCCATGTGGGAAGGGATTAGTGCCATTTGAATCTCCTGATGGGGCTAAAAGAGGGACCACCAGACCCCTTACCAGTGTGTGCAGATGTGAACCCGCAGGGAAAGGAGATAGTGTGGGGCGTTTAAAGACTGTCATTAAACATTCAAAGAGTAGAGTCAGATCTTCATTCCACATGCCAAGCTCAGGGTGCCAGAAGAGAGAAGTCTGAGCCAGCAGGGTGATGAAGCTGGGACCTCCAGGACTGAGCAAGACTGATGGAAAAAGTGAGAAGAAAGGTCAACTAGGAGGAGGTTTCCAAACAGGGAACCAGCCTCCTGGGTTGAGTGAGATGAACATGCTGAGGGCATCACTGGATTTGCCAACAGGCAGACCAATGGTGGCAGGGGGAAGAGTAGTCTTAGTGGAGTGGTTGAGCTGGAATCCTAACTGAGGAGGTTAGAGCTCACGGAAGGAGTGAAGACACAGGCAAGGTGTGCAGGAAGTAGGGCAGGGGTCAGGGAATGCTGTTAGGTGAGAGGAGAGGTCAGAATAGGCCACAGTGACAAAGGGAAAGCCCACATGCGCTTGGAGCAGCTGGGTCGTGCCTCTGCCCTGACGGTGAGGACTGGAAGGAGGGAGGAGGTGTTTCCTGAGGTGGCTTCTGTTTTCCCCACCCTTGTGAGCTCGTTAACTGTGAGCAGAAGAGCAGGAAGTTTGCATTTCTTGTGATTACATAGGCAATCCCCTCTCCACCCCACCCTTTTTGGTTACAGGGAGACCACCAACCTCATGCTGAATTGGGCATTCTATGGACTTGCTCCAGGGAAACTACAGACAGAAAAACCAACCATGTTGACGGGGCACCTGGCTAACTAAATTGTTCCAGCTTAGCAGCAAGCAGTAAGACTCATGCGTCTTAGCCTTCTGTTGGTCTTAAATTCCTTTGAGATTCTGATGAAAGCTACAGATTCAATCCCCAGAAAAATTTGCACATCATTTTGGGGAAATTCCCAAGACCCACTTGAAGCTCTCGATCTCCTGAGCTAGAGCTTGATGTTGGAAGATACACTGAGGAGGAGCGTGCTGTCAACACAACCCTGACCTCTTCTGGGAAGAGTGGAAGATGTTGTCACATCCATAGAATTCAACCCTGCCCCATCTTTCAGCATCTGGTTCACGTGGGAGACTTGTCTGTGGCTTTATGAGATCCTGGATTCCTATCCTCCACTCCTTCCCTCCCCACAACAGTTATGATTTACAATCTGCTAATACAAACAGTGGCTCTCATACTCATCACTGACTAAACCCTGGATAAAAGTCAAATTCTCAGAACAACCCACTTGCTACTAACTGAATTGTGTTCTCTCAAGATTCACATGTTGAAACCCTCACCCCTAGTGGGATGATGTTTGCAGGAGGAGCCTTAGGGAGGTGATTAGGCTTAGATGGGCCTCCCAGGTGGCACTAGTGGTAAAGACCCTGCCCGCCAATCCAGGAGACCCAAGAGACGTGGGTTTGATTGCTGGGTTGGGAAGATCTCTGGAGTAGGAAATGGCAACCCATTGCAGTATTCTCATCTGGAAAGTCCCATGGACAGAGAAGTCCATTGGGTCACAGAGTTGCACACAGCTGAGCACACACACACCTACAGGCTTAGATGAGGTCACCAGGGTGGGACCCCACCCTCCCCAGGATGGAATTAGTGCCTTTAAAGGAGGAGGAAGAGGCACCAGAGCCCTTTCTCTCTGCCATTTGAGGACAGTGAGAAGGCAGCAGGCTGTCTGGAAGCCAAGAAGAGAGCCCTTACCAGAACTCCACCATGCTGGCACCCTGATTTCAGACTTGCAGGCTCCAAAACTGTGGAAAAATAAATATCTGTTGTTCAAGCTGCCTGGTCTGTGGTAGCTTAGCCGGAGCTGATTAAGGTACTACATTTTCTCCTTAGTGGTCATTTTACGGGAGAAAGAATTTAATTCATTTCCAAAGGGTATACAACTTTCACTTGACTTACTCAGGAATTATGTTTATAGGGCTGGGATGCCTCAAGCTCTGTCCCACGAATTGAAGAGACCGATAAGCTCCAGTGAAAAAGGTGCCTCCTTTGTTGATGAGAGGACAAAAAGAGATCAGTAAATACATTTTAAAATGATAACTTGAAATAGACAAAATTGTTCTCAGTAAAATGAACCTAGGGTCAAAAAACTAGTGATTTTTTTATAAATATGCAACCATGGCGGGTAGGGACAAGATAGGGGTAGGGGTTTAAAGAGGTACCAGCTACTGTGTAAAAAATAGATAGGCAGGACTTCCTGGTGGTCCAGTGGCTAAGGCTCCACTCTCAATGTAGAGGGCTCAATTTGATCCCTAGGCAGGGAACTGGATCCTACGTGCTGTACTAAATACCTCACATGCTGCAACTAAAGATCTGAAGTACCACAACTAAGACCAAATAGATAAGTAAAAATTATTTAAATAAATAAATAAGCTACAAGGATATATTGGGCTTCCCTGGTGGCTCAGAGGGTAAAGAGTCTGCCTGCAATGTGGGAGACCCGGGTTCGATCCCTGGGTTGGGAATATCCCCTGGAGAAAGAAATGGCAATCCACTCCAGTATTCTTGCCTGGAGAATCCCCATGGACAGAGGACCGTACAAGGAATATAGTCATATTTTATAATAACTACAAGTGGAGTATAACCTTTTTCTTATTTATATTATTGTTTTTAACCCTTGGCTGCACTGGATCTTTATTGCTGCGAGTGAGCTTTCTCTAGTTGCAGTGATCAGGGGCTACTGTTCATTGTGGTGTGTGGGCTTCTCATTGAGGTGGCTTCTCTTGTAGAGCACCAGCTTTAGGGTGCTTGGGCTTAAATAGTTGTGACATGTGGGCTCTAGAGCACGAGCTCAGTACTTGTGACATACGTGGGCATGTGGGATCTTCCCAGACCAGGGACTGAACCTGTGTCCCCTGCACTGGCAGGTGGATTCACAACCAGTGGACCACCAGGGAAGTCCTGGAGTATAACCTTTAAAAACTGCGAATCCCTATGTGGTACACCTGAAACTTACATAATACTGTAAACACCTGGACCTCAATTTTTAAAAAATGAAAAAATATATAAAAGTATCAAGAAGATTTTCTTCTTCTCCACACATGAAGGAAGATAATTAGTGCCTGTTGGGTCTTCCCTTGCTGTGAAGATGAGAACAACACTGTTCTTGTTTTTTATCTTTGGTTTAACTCCAAGCACATTTTCTCAACCACATCCCCAGCCAGTGGGGGTGGATTCCTCAGCTCTATGTGTCCCCAGTTGACACAGTTCCATCTTTTTTATATATTTACAAACTGCAGTTTCTTACCTAACAGTGGGATGAATGCTGGTTGGAAATCTGCTTTTCAAACAGATAGAGTGTAGAGAGAGAACCCCAAACACTTGTTTATCACAGCTACAGATGGACAAGAAAAGAAACCCTTCCTGATATTCTAACCTGTGGCTTCCCAAACTGGAGTGAGCATCACAGCCACAAGTGGGACCGAGGAGATAGTTTCTGATTTTGCAGGTCTAGGGGAGGGGTCTGAGAATTGTGCATCTCTAACTGGTTCCCAGGGCTGCGGGTGCTTATCTAGGGATGGCACTCAGAACCCCCAGTGTAAATCGCACTTAGCCTGTTCATCATGTTTGAGAGTTTAGTTGCAGCTCCACGGTGGAGTGAATTCACACTGAATTCAAACATTCAAAAACCTAGAGGATGAGAAAGGAATTATGTCTGCTGTGCTCAGTCACTTAGTCGTGTCAGACTCTTTTGTGATCCCATAGACTTTAGCCACCAGGCTCCTCTGTCCATGGAATTTTTCAGGCAAGAATACTGGAGCAGGTTGCCATTTCCTGCTCCAAGGGAATCTTCCTGACCCAGGGATTGAATTTGTACCTCTTGCATTGGCAGGTGGATTCTTTACTATGGGGCCACCTGGGAAGCCCCCAGATATTATGTCTGCTAGAAACCATAAAGACCCTTTGGAGGTATATTGATCCTCATTATTTTTAATAGTAATAACAGTGATGATAAAAACAAAACATCTTAGACATATTGATCATGTGTCAGTATTGCCTGGAAAATTCCACGAACAGAGGAGCCTGGTGGGCTATAGTCCATGGGGTCAACAAAGAGTCAGATATGACTGAATGACTGAACACACACACACACACACACACAGAGTTTATCAACCAGATTATCTTCAGGCAACCAGCAAGGTGATGAAGAAGTGACCTTCAGCAGAGTGTTTTTGCAAATCTCGGGGATTTGTACTAGGGAAATCAAGTTTGCAGACTTTAATCTGCGAGCATCTAAATAGGTAATGATTCCAGCTTTGTTTCATGAAGTCATAAATTGCTGTTCCTGTCACTGTTTTCAGAGGAAACCCCATACTGTAAAATTGCATTCCTCAGATGGGACTTGAACCCACAGTTTCTGATTTAAGAGGGGACTCAAACCCACAGTCTTTTGATTGAAACCACACACCCGGCCTCAGGACTTATTGAAGTCTGCACAGAAAGAATTCAGTGAGAGGCAAAGTGACGGGCAAAGAGTGACTTTATTAACATAAGATGCCTGTGAGAGATACAAGCAGGCAGGCAAGGGAGTGCAGCCCTGAAACAAAGAGGGCTATGTTTTTATTATCAAGGAAAAAGTGGACTGGCAAGAAAATCACCTTTCTCATTCTTGGGTAGATGTCAAGGCTTACCTCATTAGTCCCTCCTTTGACCCTATATGGTCTAACTGGGAATGTCATGGCACTATTTAAATCATATGTATATTAGCAGAAGGGTAGTAACATATGCTAAAATACAGTAATCATCTCAGGTTTTGCTAAAATCTCCCCTTTGCCTATGTTCCTGTCTTGGGTACATGTAGGAATACAGTTTTTTTCAGGGCCCATTATTTTATAGACCTCCCAAATGCAGATCTTGCATCCATTTTTCTATGGTAGTGGCCTAAGTAAGTCTGTTTTGTTTCAAGATGTTTCTATTATTGCTTAGCTGCCAGATACTCTGGGTATTTTCTGGTGGTGTCTAGCTTCTGGTGATCTCCTAGTCCCTCTCTATTTATAATCATGGCAACCCACTCCAGTACTCTTGCCTGTAGAATCCCATAGGCAGAGGAACCTGGAGGATTACGGTTCATAGGATCACAAAGAGTTGGACACGACTGAAGTGACTTAACACACAGTGGGACTTCTAGCTGTGTAGCTATTTTATTCTGTTCCTATCAACTGGATGATGGGAGGCCCCAAGCAAGGCAACTGTTGTTCAGAAATTACCAGATCTCAGAAGCAAGGGACTGACAGAGGAACTAAGGCCATAGGATGGATTCACACAAAAGCTTCAGGGATATCAGACAAAGGCCAGGACCCTGTCACACAGTCTGTTCTTAAATAGGCTCTGCTGAGGACTTCTCTAATGGTCCAGTGGTTAACAATCCACCGTCCAATGGAGGGGACATGGGTTCAATACCGGGTCAGAGAACTAAGACTCCAGATGCTGTGAGACAACTAAGCGCTGAGCCCCCAAGATCTAGAGCCCGTGCCTGGCAACAAGAGAAGCCTGCACACTACAACTAGAGAAAACCCACAAGGAAGACACAGCACAACAACAACAAAAAAAGATGCCACTGGCGAATATCCCAGGCCAGTGAGAAAGACCCAGAACGTGGTTTGTCTGTTCTCGTTGTGGGACACTGTTTTTCTTTGACAATGGTTATAATAGCACTTATATCTTGCTTTACAGTTTATAAAAATTTCTCTGTGCACTACTTCCTCACAATTGCTCTAAAGGGTCAGAGCTATGATTCTTCATGTCAAATGAGAAAGCCAACTGCTTAAGTAACTTACAGGTTGGTGCAAATGTAATTGCAGTTTCAGACAGTGAATTTTAAACCATTATAACTAGGCTCTAAGACATCTTTATTAATCAAAATAGAAACCATTACAATCAACACATTTTTGCCAATGAGAAATAAGTTTATTTATTTCTGTAGCATAAAAATCAATGCTTCAGGATTTGACAAAACCTTGGCAAGTGCAGCAGGTCCGCATCCTACTGGTTGTGGAAGCGTTTTCCCTGAAAAAAGTTATTGAGATGCTTAAAGATGTGGTAATTGGGAGGAGAGAAGTCTGGTGAATACGGCAGATGAGGCAAAACTTTGCAGCCCAATTCATTCAACTTTTGAAGTATTGGTTGTGCGACATGCAGTCAGGTGTTGTGGAGAAGAATTTGGTCCATTCTGTTTGACCAATACCAGCTGCAAGCACTGCAATTTTTGGTGCATCTCATTGATTTGCTGAGCATACTTCTTAGATGTAATGGTTTCCCGGGAATTCAGAAAGACGTAGTGAATTCAGCAGACCACTAAACAGTGACCATGACCTTTTTTGGTGCAAGGTTTAACTTTGGGAAGTGCTTTGGAGCCTCTTCTTGGTCCAACCACCGAGCTTGTCCTATCAAATCCACTTTTCATTGCACGTCACAATCTGATTGAGAAATAGTTCATTGTTGTTGCACAGAATAAGAGAAGGCAACACTTCAAAATGATGATTTTTTTCTTCAGTCAGCTAATAAGGCACAAAATGTATGAAAAGGTTTTTTTCACTTTTCCAATTTGCTTCAAATGCCAAACAACCATAGAATGGTTGACGTTGAGTTCTTCGGCAACTTCTTGTGTAGTTATAAGAGGATCAGATTTGAAGATGCCCCTCAGTTGGTCATTTTCAACTTCTGATGGCCAGCCGCTGCCCTCCTCAACTTCAAGGCTTTCATTTCCTTTGCAAATCTTCTTGAATCACCACTGCACTGTATGTTTGTTAGCAGTTCCTGGGCCAAATGCATTGCTGATGTTGCAAGTTGTCCCCACTGCTTTACAACCCATTTTGAACTCCAGTAAGAAAGTTGATCAGATTTGCTTTTTGTCTAACATAATTTCCATAGTCTAAAATAAATATAAAGTAAACAGCAAGTAATGTCACTAGCAAAAAACATAAAGTGAGAAATGGGCATTAAAATGATATATAGCATAACCACCTTTATTTAAGAATGTATTCCATTATCAAAGGCAAATTTCAACAATGAAAAATCTGCAGTTACTTTTGCAGTAACCTATATTTAGAGCTCTGCAGCTGACCAACAC